>NC_056626.2:74877400-74932400 GCF_002870075.4 Lactuca sativa | reverse complement strand
GGTATAGTTTGGGATTTTGCAAAACATAACAAGTACAAAAACTTTAACTACTAAACATTCATGGTTTTGTATAGAAATAATAACGATACATTCTCACTAAAGAAAATATCGGATTTTCTTGAAACCATACGAATGATTTTACAAACTCATCAACAAGTTTTCATTAGAAAATACCGCTTACGAACTCACCAGTTTATGCTGATATTTTCAAACTGTTTGTATTCTCAGGAAATCAGTAGACAGGTACCTGCTGGATTTTTGAGAAGCTAGAGCAATAAGACTCTTACGTTTATATTTTTTACATGCTATTTGATGTAATTCAAACAAGTTTCAAACAAATTCTAAACTGATGTAACCATTTTCATTTATTTATTAATTGTAATGGTTGTGTTATTATGATTGTTATTATTCTTTGGTTGTGATGCTATACATGACGTCCTCTACCCCAGAACGTTTCCGCCATTCTGGTTTTGGGGTGTGACATGTTTTCTATTATATTTGATGCTTGCAAGTTTTTCAAAGCTGGAAAAGTCGAAATTTTGGCCTCTGACTGATGAACTCCCCGAGTCCATTAACAGACTCGACGAGTCCACTTAGTAACAGAAGCAACTCGGCGATTCAGTTCATGCACTTGACGAGTTGAAGGCTATGTTTGCAGAATTCCGAGTTTCTTGACCTGGTTTGGATTGGGAACACTACCACAAACTGTTTTGGATCATTTGAAATGTTTTTTTATGATGGTATTCCTTGTACTCATCCAACCACAAGATAACAATCAAAGTTTTAAAATAATTGTTGTTTTTTTATGATAAACAAAATTGCTTTCAAATTGTTGACTTGAAATTATCTTGATTATGAGTTTAGTTAGATCATCGATTATGTTATAATTTTAGTTGTTAGAAAAATGATCTTGATGAGGACAAGTTATGGAAAATGAAAGGTCTCATACATTAAAATCCTATTAAACTCATAAGTTATGAATGTGAAAAGTTTTGACAAGTTTCAAAACATGCCCTCAAGTTTTGGAATTTGTAAAGTCTCATCAACGAAACTTTAATTCCAAACCCTGGAGTTTTCAAAGTTAAAATTTAACTCTTATAATTTATAATATTATAAGTTTAATATATATATATATATATATATATATATATATATATATATATATACTAGTCGTTACCCACGCAAAGCAGTGGACGATGAATATTTTGTTTCGGAAATTAATTATGAGGGTATGCTATTACTAAGTTGAGACATTTGTTTATGAATTTTCATTTCCACTATCAAGGCTTATAGTTTATAGGGAAGTCCAATATCGTTTCTATCTAGTAGTGTATTCGTGCAATGCATCCACGATAAATAGTTTCTTTCGACAAGTAGTATTGAGACGACGATTAGTTTACTTTCGACATGTTGTTTTGAGTGATCTATTTTTAAATGGTACCAAACTCTCTTTGAAACAAATGTTAAACATTACAATATACCTGGAAGTTGTGTAAGTAAAGGGTATTGCATCCTCTTTTATGCCCTTTCCAATCGAACATTTTACTTGACTTCCCGCGCAAAGCAACAGAGACGATTACTTTCATTCGGCAATTAGTTCTATTCGGAGAAAGATATTATATTTTATGGAACACAAAACAGATACATATTCTTATCAGTCGGTTTTGCAGCAATGAATTGTTTCTTTTCGTCAAATAGTTTATTTTTAGGATTATATTCGTTTCAACGATTAGTTTCTATACGGAAACATGTCATCTTCCAAAGAACATGCAATGTATCGAAATTCTAATGCATCCCACAATGGTCAGACACATTGTTTTGGTATGTAGTTCGTTATCCCAAATTGCAACGTCATTATAAAGTTTTTAAGGTTTTTAAGAACCGGTGGAAATAAGTTTTATTGAGGAAAATATTTTCCAAGAATTAATTAATTTTATTTCTTCAAATAATTTCTTTTTTACATTTCGTTCTTCTATAGCATGTCATATTTTTCCCCAAATTTGTTCCTTGACCATATTTTTTTTGAAAAGTCAACTATTATTTTGCATGTAATTTATGTAACAATAATATAAATTGTTTATCATTATGAGATTGACTCATTTAACCATTCCACTCATTCCCTTTATTGGTTTGTCAACGCTCGATCCTAAAACACTAGTCCCAAGATTGCATATGCAGAATGTTTAAGCCCGACCGAAGGTATATGGGGTTAAACATATAATAAAAGTAAATATAAATGAAGGGCTAGTTATGCAGGAATTGTATTCCAAATTTAGAGGTTGTGTAAGAAGTGGCAAAATGGAAAAATGAAAATTGAGAGCTAAAATTCGAAAATACAGGGGGCTAGTGTGGTTTTCGAAGGTGGTTTGGAACAAAAAGAAGTTTGAATATAACCTTTTCTTACAAATAAAGATGAGAAGTTTGAGTTGTACAAAGTGCATAAAAAATAATTCTCGGTATTGGAAGGAAAGAAAATGGTATTGGAAAGCTATGAATAATTTTGTATTAATTAAATGCGCTTCTGGGTGCTATACAAAATGTTTCTTTTATCGGTGGGAAGGTAGTGAGAAAATACACATTAGAAATTGGAAATTATATTAGCTTGATTGGCGTTTGTGAAATGACGATTGAAGCAAGTTTGAAGAAAAAGTGGTATCAATTTTGGATTATGCGAAAGGTTTGGGATGTAAGTCATTTATGGGTTGTAATTTTATCTTGGATGCATTTATATATTTCGTTGTTTAGCGTGGGCAATACAATATTAGTGATTTAGTGGCATTTTATTTGTTGTACATCAGATAATTAACACACCTTTTTTTTACAACAAAATTTATTAAAAGAAAAGTGGACCAATAGGAAGCTGGAGAAATACCATAATACTAAAGTGGTTTACAAGATAGAGAACAAATATGAACTAACATAACATCTTTGAATCATCATACTAAAAGCACCAGCACTAAAGAGGCTAATAGAAACTAACATGAAATGAAGTAAATAAGGTCTCACAATAATACTTGTACAACAAGTGACGTCATTATAAGAATTGATAATAGAATCATACTTTTATACTATGCTCACCTGCTTGATTTTCAGAATGATTGGTCTTGTCATGTGTCTAATTGATATCTACCACAACATTAAAGTCTTGTTTTCTGTTTTCATCAATTTTTTTCTTCATGATATCAGAATGAATCACACGCTTTCCTGTAGCAATATTTAAAAGTATTAATAAAATGATTTTTTAATAAAATATATTTTTAAATGGGTTGTTACCTAACTTACAAATGTTTGATATTTTAGCAAAGGCAAAATGCCACTGTAGCCCTACGAACTTTCACATTTTGGTCTAAAAGGTCCCTATTGTTATTTTTTGGCTTTATAAGGGCATGAATTCTCTTTTCACCGACTTTTAAGGCCATTTTCTAGAAAGTGAAGGGGTCACCCGGTCACCCCTTTTCCAATCAGCCAGTGATCTTGTACACATCATTAAAAAAGCCAACTCATTTGCCAAATCAGATGCCACCTAATGTATCGTTAAATGAGACAAACAGGAGAGCACGAATTTGAGGGAGAACGACCATGTGGAATCCATCGCCATTATCATCACTTCCCCTCAAAATAGCATTCATCACCTCTTTCTTTCTTTCTCACTGCTTCTTCTTCTTCTTACTCTCCCCCAACCCCCGTTATCATTCCATCTCAATTCCAAAAGTCAACTCCAAGAAACAACGACCACTGTCACTACTGGAGACATACTCACACTCCTTGGCACACCTCAGCAGGCTACATCCATCGACCCCCAAATTGCTGTTGAACTTTAATCCTGCTTCAATTTCATCGTTCCTTTTAATCGTACTACCAACACTCCACCTGATTACTGTTTCAATTTAATAAATCGGCCGAGTCAATCCCTAACCAAATAAAGAATTTGATTTCCACGAGGCACGCTGAATTCTAAACCCCGTCGTGACGCTGAGAGTTATCAGAATGAGCTTATATGGTCACCAACGGTACCTGTGTTAGAGATACTTTCCCTACTTGAGTTTGATCATACTTTCCCTACTTGAGTTTGATAGGGGGTATTAACGTATATTCTCCCAGATTATTAGCCCTAATTGTTAGGGGTTATAATTGTATATTACCATCATTAGTGAGTATTTATGTAATTAGATTATTATACTAGGTTTATATATTCTTGTAATTTGTACGCTTAATATTATTCAGTATACACACAATCAACGGCTTCTTTGCCTCCAATTGCTCTTCACTGTGATTTACGTTTGATCAATGGATTTGATACACAAATCCTAACAATAATATATCTAAAACTCACTTTCTTTAAAAATTTGAACACTATTAAACATTTGAGGAATATGCTAAAACAAACTATTAATTCCAAATCTTACGTGAAAACATAATAACAAATATAAGTTTTAAATTCTAGGCTTTTGCTCAATATTAAATCATGAATGTAACGTGTTTCTATGTAGTAGAATTTATTACGATTACT
Organism: Lactuca sativa; assembly: GCF_002870075.4. Classification (NCBI taxonomy): domain Eukaryota; kingdom Viridiplantae; phylum Streptophyta; class Magnoliopsida; order Asterales; family Asteraceae; genus Lactuca; species Lactuca sativa. Next base: position 74,927,890 of record NC_056626.2, on the reverse strand, counting down.
TAATTTGAAAGGTCTCATAAACTTTCAATCATCAAAATAGTGTGTTTTATTATTTTACTAAAACGAATTGACTTGTTAAGGACGTGCTTTGTATCATTTTGTATCAATGGTGCTTATATATATATATATATATATATATATATATATATATATATATATATATATATATATATATATATATATATCACATTTGCTTGTGCGAATCTATATCTAAGAGATTTTGAAGAAAAAAAAACTTTGTACATGTTCGTATGAAAATACTTTTTAATGTGCATATAAAAAAACAAATATGAATATACATCAAAAATACATTCTTTTTATTGAAAAACTCATTTTTTTAAAATTTTTAATGTGCATATAAAAAAACAAATATGAATATGCATCAAAAATACATTCTTTTTATTGAAAAACTCATTTTTTTTAAATATTAGTTTATAAACATAAAATATTTATTCGTTGAATTCAGAAAACTATTTTTTCTATTATTCAAAATATTTTATACAAAAAAAAAACTTTTTTTTATTTAACGAAAATTAAAAAAATATTTTTAAATCAGTATTTATAAGAAGAATTTTTCATAATAATGCATTTTTTTTTATATATTTTTATATTTTTTTTTCCATATCCACAATTAAACAAATTTAGTTAAACAAATTTGCTTATGCACAATGATATTATTTTTTTTCTAATTACATTACAAATATTTTTGATATGTATATACACATGCACATGTGAAATTCGATGTCAAAGTTGCATGTAGATAAAAAGCTTATCGGCTAACTCCCCAAATTTAGTTCTCCAATAATCATATATATATATATATATATATATATATATATATATATATATATATATATATATATATATATATATATATATATATATATATATATATATATATATCAAGGTTGTAAAAATCGTTCAACGCTAACTCGACGGTCAACTCCTGTCGATCGGCGACCATAGAATATTAATAATGTATTAAAATTAATCAAATATTAATATATTTTAAGAAAAAGAAGTAGTTCAAAATTAAAAAATAAGAAAATTTATAATTTGAAATTCTGAAAATATGAAAATATGATCATTTTGGTATATAATATATGAAATTTTGAAAATTTTAGATAAAAAAAACAAAGTTGGTGTTTCGAATTTTTTTTGAATTTTAATTTTTTTGTCTATTTTTTCTTGCTTTTTTTGACCGACTAAAAGTTGGTTAATCCAAAATTCCGATTAATACCCTAATCTTCGACGGTTGGAGAACATCTATATATATATATATATATATATATATATATATATATATATATATATATATATATATATATATATATATATATATATATATATATATATATATATATATATATATATATATATATATATATATATAGGGAAGAGTTATTTGGAAAACAAAAAACCCTAAAAATCATAAAATTGCATAAAAAATACCAAGATATCACAAAACTTTTTTGTGAATTTTTTTTATCAAAAAATCGCAGCATTTTTTACAATTTCGCTGAAAAAAAAAAAAATTAAAAAATCATTTTTTTTGTAAAAAAAAAAAAAGATTCAGCGATTTTGACCTAAAAGATCTGATTTTTTGATAAAAAAATTCAAAAAAAAAGTTTTGTGATCTCTAAGTATTTTTTTTTAATGCATTTTAATTATTTTTAGGGTTTTTTGTTTTCCATAGAACCTAAACATATATATATATATATATATATATATATATATATATATATATATATATATATGGAGGATGTTTTATCACGCTCTCAACCTTTTATAAAACGTATTGGTGACTTTTTTTAACATCAACCATTAATGGACATATACTTGATTTAAATTTATATATATATATATATATATATATATACACACACACACACACACACAGAGTTAGGTTCATGTGAGGCGTCCTAATTTTGTGAGACCGTGAAACGCAATCCTAGCCACTCATTTAGCAGATAAAAAAACATTTTTAAAATGCAAAATAATTGAGAATTTTTGAAAAAAAAATTCAAATATTATTTTCGGAATTTATATTTTCCAAAAAAAATTTTAAAAAATTTAAATAACGACCAAAATAAATTTAAAAAATACATTTTTTTTCATATTCTAGTAGAATATTAGAATATTCTACATATCTGACAAATCTAATAGAATATTTGGCAAGTAAGTCTTATATGTCAAGAGGACAGTGGGAGTCTTAAAGATCTTGAAAAGGCCTCCAGATCTAATCAAGAAGAGAAACCTATAGTATATCACTGATACACGACTTGAGGTTTATAACATGTCGTGTTGACATATTCCTATTTATATGCCCATTCCAGTTAAAGTTGGCTTTGTATATGAGTTCTGAGAGTTCTCAATTGGTTGCATAACAACTTGAAAGCAATGGCAGGCCCTTGTGCTGCCAGGTGGCAAGAAATTAAGATTGAGTTCAATCCATATGAGTTTGGATTTGTCATTATCCTTGTCTTGTGATTATGGTTTTGACAAATTTACATGGATAAGAACACATACACTATAAAATCTAAGTGTCATAAAGTTTCTCTCTGATTCATGAAAATGATGGTGAGGAAACGCTTTCACTAAGTATATTTTAATTAGATAGCAATTGTTATATTTGCATTCTCAAAGTCGTTAGTGGAACATGTGTGGTTAACCGGCACACTAACATGGACTTGTGAGGAATGTCAAAGGTCAAAACAATTAAGACTGTGATTATGGCATCCTTCTTCATAGTTCTAAAATTGTTTAGACACACATGTGTGCTATCTAAGGAAATGTGTATGATTTTGATAAAGTTTTATTAAAGCATCTCGTATCAGAAATATGAACTTTGGTAAGAAACTCAATTAAATATTGATTTATAGAAGTCTAGCTGATTTCTGAGTACATGTCAAAGCTAGTAGGAGCATAAGTTTTATGCTAATAATCATCATGCAAGTGGGAGCATGATAATTATAGTAAGTGTTGCAAGTTAACAATGTTAATTATAAAAAACAAAAGGTTTCAATTGGGAAAAAGTTGTTTTTCTATAATTAAAGGAGAGGAAATTATACTTCATTTCAATTCTAAAAGCTTAGATTGAGGTGTTAATCATATTTAGTCAAGGATATATATGAATTTCATGTTGGAATGGCTCAACATAAGGAAATTCCATATATGGGTCCATTATTTGCGTTCTAAAATTCGATTATGATTACGACATCCCTATTCATAATCTGAATTATGAGAACTTGGCAAATAGAAATAGGAATAAAATAGCGAAAGACTGGTCTAGTATCATATCTTTATGAATCGTGTCCCATACGCTTCGGATATAGGATCGATTGCATGTGCTATAATATTCATTTGTTCTAAATTTTTTCCAAATGCCCAGAGCATTAAGAGGGAAAAAGTATTAGAACTAGATATGACTAATTTGATTAAGCAATTTTCGAGGACAATCTAAGGTTTACCAAAGATTGGTTGCTCAGGGATAGTTGGAAGTATAGTGTTAAATTTTGGAAGAACCATATTGACATATTCTGAAAAGAGGCAACTCTTGTTTAGAAGTGATAGTCAAAATGAGAATATGGAAATATTCCCATAGGTGGAAGTTATTCATTAAATCTGTGTAAAATTAGGAAACTTTATGCAAGAAGGATGTTCAAAGAAATAAACTTTGAATATGAGACTTCGGTTCCATGGAATTGATCTCCATTGGAATACTCTGTAATGTCTGTTGACAAGTCTTTGTGACTTTGTGCATAATCATTACAAGAGGTTGAATGCATTTAAGTTTAGAATCTAACATATTTAAGTAAACGGCTGGAATCTGGGACTCATCCGTTTATGGTAAGGATTTGGGATTGTGAAATGAGTATCATTGGAATTAATTACGGTTGGGTAGGGGTTTTCAGTTGGAGTGTTTTCGGTTCATATGGATTTTACGGTCCCTGTGCCGTTTACGGCTGTAAACAAACAGGGTTTACGGTTCATGTTTCATATATATAGTCTTAGTGTTGTTAGAAGTAGTTAACGGTTCATAGTGTGTGTATTGAGTCCATTGTACCTGACGTTTATGGTTAATACAAACGTGTCTAATTTGGATCCATCTTACTTCTACTCCTTCTTGTTCTGATCATTCTAGCTTGTTTTTGGTGATTGATCACTAGTTGGTTCCTAGTTTATGGGACTTACAATTGGTATCAGAACTAATCTAGTGTCAAAAACTGATCAAGCATAGTTTACGGCTGGGTTGTTCAAGCTTCATATTGCAAATCGTTCATTGCTAGTGTTGTTGCTGGGTTATTGCTGCTGATTGTGAATTCTATGCTATAAGGATCGAAAATCTGCTAGAAATCGTTCATTTCGTCAAAAATCTGGGTGTTTTCAGCTGCAAACTACTTGAGTTTTCGGGAGTAAACGTATTCTCCGCTGTAAACTACTTGTGCTTAAAGCTGTCAACTTTTTCTCGACTGTAAACTGTTTGAGTCTCGGCTATAAACTGGAATTTGGTCGTTTACTGCCGCAAACTGTTCTCGGCCGTAAACCTGAAAATAGCTAAAATTCGGCTTTCTCTTGAACCAAAGTTCATATAGGACCTTTTTGTTCCTTTTATTTGGAAACCTATTTTGAAAACAGTAGGCTGTTAACATGGAATCTCCCTATAATCCCTTACTCAATCCCAAGTAAGAAAACATCGATTTTACATTTCCTTTAAAACTTGATTTTTGCGATAGATAATTCCAAATTGTGGGGGGTGAGTATGGTTTTATGGTTTCATGAATGATACCCACAGATTGAAACTATATGGGATCCATATATTCACCTCCACGATCAGTTCTAAGAGATATTATTGACTTGCTCAATTGCAATTCCAACTCGTTTTTGTATATTTTTGAACTTTTCTAATTCTTCATTTTTAGCATTAGGTAAATACACATAGTAAAACTGAGTACATTCATCAATCAATGTGACCGTATAATTTTTGTTTCCCAAAGATCGAGTATAGTGGAAATCACACAAATCATTGTTTATAATTTCTAAAATAGTCGATTTTCTAGTAACATTTGGAAAAGGCTGTTTTGTAACTTTTGTAAGCATGTAAGTTTTATATTTTTCCAGATTGATGTTAAAGGGCGGAATTTGACCATCATTTGAAATTTCACACATCCTTCTAAAATTGACATGACCCAGAATAACACACCAAAGAATAGAGTCATCATGTTTAGAAGAAGATGACAAAACAAAAGAAAATTTTTGAATAGTTGAAAATTTATCAATAACATTTAAATGAAACATTCTATTATTCAAATACCCAAAACAATAAACATTCAACCTCGAGATAGGATATACCTATCCGATTCATAAACTTGTTTATAACCGTCATAATTCAAACAACTACCATTAACAAGATTCTTTCGAATCTTACGAACAAACAAAACATTAAAAATTTTAATAGTTTTTCCTGAAGTGAACTCTAAACAACTGACACCAACCCCACAACAACACATGAAGAGGTCTCATTTAGCAACTACCAATTTTCAAGTGCTCCAAGAAACAATTGGTTATAAGGTGTGGTATCATTCATTCCCTTGTCACAGACATCATGTTTAACATGAGACATGGATCTCAATCAATCATATATGGTGTTCAAATTTTAATAAGGCCCTATTAGTCTAACTCTCAATAAATAAGATGAACAAATCTAATCCTGACTGCATACGTCTATCAATTAGTTCATCCTATATATGACGATGGCCCTTATAATTGCCTATTAATAGGACAACATTAAACGATATAAAAGTACAAAAATTCCTACACTCAAGTCCCAAACATTTATATCAAGTTAATGAATACAAAGATACTACCTTTATCAATCATCACTCATGATTTTGATTCATGAAGTGATCTCCATGTTGGTCATGTCCAATACTTATTCTCTAATAAGGTATCTATGAATTTGGTCTTATCCCTTTGCTATTCTCATCTCCATAAAAATCAACCAATACAATCATATTAGTGTAATTTCATAGATGCTCCCATAAATATGAATGATTATGTACGATTAGAATAACTAGGTTATTCAAGGATTAAACATGATACCATAGAAAACAACATATATCCAATTAAGAGATCATAACCAATATATCAAGACATTATAATATGTGTTGCTTATACTATTCTAATATCTGAATACTAAATTCCAATAAGATCCAATTACTTACAACTATAAGGCCATATTCCTCGGGTGTGACTTTAATGATATAGATAATAAAGTCACTTAGTTAAGTAGATTCACAAATTTGATTTATATAAATTTTGTGAATACTACCTTTTTGTTTTTGTGTTGATTTCCCATTGTTTCTTTTTTGAACAAAGAATTAAGAGGTCATAAAAATGAGAATGAGACAGAATAAACAAATTATCAAGGAAATTTTACTTGAGGATTGGAGTGAAAAATAATCTTGAAGTTGTTTTTTGTTACTTCTCAAGCAAAAAATGGATTATGATGCCTCCTTCATTGAGCAAAGGCATGTTAACGGTTTATATGACAAACTAGCTTAACTTAATTGATTCAGTCAGTGATTCACTCTAATATTCTCGTGTGTGTGTGTGTGTATATATATATATATATATATATATATATGTGTGTGTGTATGTGTGCTATATGTTTCATGTGTTTAGAAATACATAACCCACCTAATATAATATATATAGGAAAAAGGTTAGACAAACCAAAGGGTGTAAAAGTTACGTACATAACTTTTACTTATGAAAGTCTTAAATTTAATCAGGCATTAGTATATTACGACTTACAAGAGTTATAATGTTGTAACAATTACTTTGTGAAAATACAACAATATTTAGCCGCAGTACATGTTTTCAAACATCCATCGAGGGTTCCGCTGCATGGAGTATCTTCGAAACCACAACAACAATAATCGAAAGATCCAACCTTGTCGCACTTTATTTCACACTTTGGTGGTTTCCCGATCCGAACATTACTTAATATATGATCATTACCTATAAAAAATAACAATATTGGAATAATTATCCATTTAAAATGACGCAATACTTGAAAAGTAAATACCTGATAGGAAATTACATTGATGGCAAGCAAGCAATACTAGAAAGCTTATACAAAAGATCATTATATATGATTTCAAGAGCTTGACCATTATGTAGAGTTCTTTTTAGGTTAGTTTAATTTTTTAGAATTTCAAAATGATTTAACGAAGCATAAATGAGACAAAGCTTATACTTATATACGCAATTGAGATGGTGAAGTAGTTATTTATTTTATTCGCTTAATATACCCATAAACATTCTGACATAAATGAGAATAACAGCAATAATTGTATAATAACCTTATAGACGATTTAATTAATGAGAATATGTTAATGACAATAGTTATGTAAGATTAAACGTATTTATATTATCAAACAACATATTTTCTTTATCATTTTCAAATAATAATATTGTTCATACGTCCGTACAATAATAAGTTAGAATAGAATCACCTGAGCATATATATATATATATATATATATATATATATATATATATATATATATATATATATATATATATATATATGCTTTTGCTCAATATTAAATCATGCACGAAATGTGTTTCTATGTAGTAGATTTTATTACGATTACTTCACACTGAAGGACACACAAACTTTCAATTGTTAAAATAGTGAGTTGTAGTATTTTACTAAAGCAAATGGACATGATAAGTTTGTGTTTTTGTGTCATTTTGTATCAACAATGGTGGTTTAGATACGTCTATGTGTAAGTGACTATATATATATATATATATATATATATATATATATATATATATATATATATATATAGGTGAGGTTCAATAGAGAACCATAATTAACCAAGGAACCAATTTTTTTTTTAACTTTTACAACTTATTTTTTATCAAAAAAAAAATACTAAAAATACAGAAATTTATAACTTTTTATCCTTTTTCCAATGATATAAAATTCGATTTTTTATGTTAAATTCACAATCAGAATCTTTGAAAATTTACAACGTGAATCCGGATTCACACGGTGAATCCGAAAAATATTTTTCACATTCACAATGTTAATATATGAATTTAGATATTTTTAGATTTTTTTCGATAAAGAATAAGCTCTAGAAATTGAAAAAAAAATTTGGTTCCTTGAAGAACCAATAATTATGGTTCTCTATTGAACTTTTCCCTATATATATATATATATATATATATATATATATATATATATATATATATATATATATATATATATATATATATATATATATATATATCAATTAGGTCCCTATTAATTCGTAGGCGCTACTCGACCGATTAGAGGGCGCCTAACGATTAATCCATGCATACACAATGACTGAAATAGAAGAATCTGATGAAATTTTAACACTTTGAAGAAAATTATATCTCAACAGAAACTATTTGAGGTATGATTAGTGTTGTATTTATCATATTAACCTATTTTGTTATGACATTAGCGGTATTTACAAACTTTTATATGATATTAGTCATATTTAAGTTTTTAAAATGTAACAAATTAGCAATTAATGATCCCCGATTAACCCCCGATTGATCTTCGCCTAGCCGATTAATCTTTTAACCCTAGTCCACCGACTTGCTAACCTCGAATGATTTTTACAACCATGATATATATATATATATATATATATATATATATATATATATATATATATATATAGGGCTAGGTTAAAGTGTTTTTTACATTTTTTGTGTTCTAGAATGCACCAATAGGAATTTAGTAAAATTATATTGTTATTTAATTAAATAATGATAGATATTAAATGGTTTCCATAATTGTATGTATATTAAATGATATCCATAATTATAATTTTCTCTTTATGGAAATTAATTAAATTCGTTATTAATCTCAACAATAACATTCTTTCAGAATGAATTCGTATCTAGGTTTTTATGTCAGCAATAACATTATTTCAGGACTCACTCACTTAAAATACAATAAAGTTGTATTGAATATGAAAAATGAGGATGTATTCTAGTAGAATATACTCTCGTTCTCCTAGAATACACTCATATTATTTTATATATGAATTCATTCTGAAAGAATATTATTATTGACATTAATGATAAATTAAATTAGTTTCTATAAAAAGGAATTATAAATATGGATATCATTTAATATACATTTAATGTTACTCAATTTTTATTGGTGCATTCTAGCACACAATAGATGTGAGAAACATTTGAACCTACCTCTACACACACACACACACACACACATATATATATATATATATATATATATATATATAGAGAGAGAGAGAGAGAGAGGAGGGTTCAATTGAGAAAAAAAAGGTTGAGAATGGGGGAATCATTCTCATTTTCAGCCACTCATTTATTTTTGCCGCAAAAGCCTCCGTCGTACTATGCAGAAATTGGAAAGGAATAGACATGTGTTTTACAACAAAACATGTTTCGTTAAACTATGCTAATCATTACCTTAATATATACAAAAACATAGTTTTTTTGGTTTTTTTAATTTTTAAGAAGCTATTTTTATTGAAAAATGATTTTAAATATACCAAAATTCATGATTTTTTATTCTCTACAAATAGACATCTATATTGATATAGTCTTAAGATAAAATAAAAAATTCATTTTTTTTTATATTTTCAGCTATCGTTATTCATAAGTGAATAAAAATGAATCAGGTTTTTACTACAGTACATTCGTTATTCAGTTATAAATAAAAATATGATTAATTTTTTTTTACAATTTAAGTAAAATATGATTAATTTTTTTTTTTACAATTTAAGTATCATTGATAAATGAATACAACATATAATAAATATAGTATATTCCTATTTAAATATTAGATGTTGCATTCACTTATGAATATTACATAGTAATTCACTTGTGAATATTAGATGGTATATTCACTTATGAATATTAGATAATATTTTCATATCTGAATATTACATAGTATTACATGGTATATCACATGTGAATATTACATAGTATATTCATTTGTGAATATTAGATGATATATTCTCTTATGAATATTACACAGTATATTTACATATGAATATTACACAGTATATTCACATATAAATATTACAAGGTATTTTCACAAATATATATAATTTTTATATGTTATTCACAAATGAATAACATACAAACTTGCATATTTGTTTTTTTTGTTTTAATAATCATATACTGAGAAAACATATTCATATATGAATATAACGTGATAATTTAGTTTATGCATTTCATCAAACAGTTGGAGTGTATACAATTTAACTTTTTTTAAAAATGTTAAAAACATGATATTTTGAGTATTTAAATCTTACAAAAGAGTAGATTGATAGAGAATTATATGAAATTTTTCAAAAAAAAAAACGATTTGATCTTTTTCTAACCTCAATTTTGAAGTTTTATTTGATAATCGATGTTGAATGAATGATATGAAGTGAATTTTTGTTGATTATCGATGATGTTGATCTAATAACGCTGGGAGTATAATTAATCATAGATGTTGAAGATCTGATCGTATTCAAGCACAATTGAAGGTTGAATTAAAAGAACCAAAAACAAATTTTTGTTGTTAACTGTTGAATCGTGTTGATTATTGACGAAGATCAATGATTGATTAGCACTGGATGATGTTGATGATGGTTTAATTGAAGAAGTTTGGATGATTGTTGAAAGTTGAAGAAGAAATTTGGATGATGAACGATGAATGGGTTTAAACTATAATCTAATTCTCTACAGATACGTATTTGAGATTGAAGGTTGTTATCATATTTATAAGTTTGGCACCGTGTCTTTTTATGCTTAGATAAAATGAGTGGCTAAGAATGATTCTCTCTTCTCAACTTTTTTTATTTTCTCAATTGAACCCATATATATATATATATATATATATATATATATATATATATATATATATATATATATATATATAGGGAAGGGTTATATGGAAAATAAACAATTAGGGCAACACATGTTGAAACCAATGAAAGCATGACAACACATCATTTTGGAATAACTACATAAATAACTTCCATAGTAGATTGTTTATGAATAAAGAAATGCACACATGTCAGTTGTCATTGGTTCCAGCATATGTTGCCCTAATTGTTCATTTTCCATTGAACCTAACCCTATATATATATATATATATATATATATATATTGTTACAGTCGCACGTATATAAACTACCATCGGCAAAAAATGGTACTAGAACACTTCCTTAATATGTCAATGTGCTTTACAAAAATTATGAAACACACTATTTTCGTGATTGAAAGTATATGAGTCCCTTAGAATTAAGTAATCGTAAAAAATTCAACTAAATAAAAACACATTTCATGCATGATTTAATATTGAACAACAACCATGAATTTAAAACTTATACATATTGTTCTGCTTCCGCATAATACCTGGCATTAATATCAACAGGTTTGTTTTATTCCTCGTGATTACTTGCATTTCTCTCGTGATTACTTGCATTTCTATTGTAATTTGAATTAAATCTTTCTTGTTTTAAATATGGTTTTTCGATTTTAGGTTTTCAGGTTGCGAAATTATTATTTTTGTTTTTGATGGTTATTATCAATTTTGTATATTCCTTAAGCTAGGTTTTAATAACCATAAACCTTTAAAACGAAATTGAAAAAGAAACCTGGAAATATCGATTGAACGCGGTGTGCCTTTTGTACGGCTTCGTGCACCCTGCCTGATTGAGTCCATTGAAACATTATCTTGCTCCACAAGTTTGCTATCTTGTCTTGCAAGAAACAAATCTGAAGTCTTTTTTAAATTAGACTAATTCCTCTTTATTTAAATACTATTTACATATTGATTATAAATTTGAATATTGGGATTTTAACACCTGTTTTCCTGAATGGATCGGTTAGGGCTTTATGGAGTAAAAGGCGTGGATTTTGAGGAAAACCAGGTGTCACAACATGACATGAGAAAGTGAAGAATGTGTTTTGTGACCATGGTCACGAAGTGACACATAGGTGGTCACGATGAGACAAGGATTATAGCTGAAGCCCATGATCTTTTAGGGCCTCCATCGTACTTAAACCCCATAAACTCGATTTTAGGGTTCATTATTAACCTCCTGTAAGGTCATGATTTGTTGGTTTGGGCTTGGAATTCATCTGTATAGTGGTTGTTAGTGTTTACGGTTGGCTAGGGGTTTTCGGTTGGAGTGTTTTCGGTTCATATGGATTTTACGGTCCCTGTGCCGTTTACGGCTGTAAACAAACAGGGTTTACGGTTCATGTTTCATATATATAGTCTTAGTGTTGTTAGAAGTAGTTAACGGTTCATAGTGTGTGTATTGAGTCCATTGTACCTGACGTTTATGGTTAATACAAACGTGTCTAATTTAGATCCATCTTACTTCTACTCCTTCTTGTTCTGATCATTCTAGCTTGTTTCTGGTGATTGATCACTAGTTGGTTCCTAGTTTATGGGACTTACAATTGGTATCAAAACTAATCTAGTGTCGAAAACTGATCAAGCATAGTTTACGGCTGGGTTGTTCAAGCTTCATATTGCAAATCGTTCATTGCTAGTGTTGTTGCTGGGTTATTGCTGCTGATTGTGAATTCTAGGCTATAAGGATCGAAAATCTGTTAGAAATCGTTCATTTCGTCAAAAATCTGGGTGTTTTCAGCTGCAAACTACTTGAGTTTTCGGGAGTAAACGTATTCTCCGCTGTAAACTACTTGTGTTTAAAGCTGTCAAATTTTTATCGACTGTAAACTGTTTGAGTCTCGGCTATAAACTGGAATTTGGTCGTTTACTGCCGCAAACTGTTCTCGGCCGTAAACCTGAAAATAGCTAAAATTCGGCTTTTTCTTGAACCAAAGTTCATATAGGACCTTTTTGTTCCTTTTATTTGGAAACCTATTTTGAAAACAGTAGGCTGCTAACATGGAATCTCCCTATAATCCCTCACTCAATCCCAAGTAAGAAATCATCGATTTTACATTTCCTTTAAAACTTGATTTTTGCGAAAGATAATTCCAAATTGTGGGGGGTGAGTATGGTTTTATGGTTTCATGAATGATACCCACAGATTGAAACTATATGGGATCCATATATATTCACCTCCACGATCAGTTCTAAGAGATATTATTGAATTGCTCAATTGCAATTCCAACTCGTTTTTGTATATTTTGAACTTTTCTAATTCTTCATTTTTAGCATTAGGTAAATACACATAGTAAAACTGAGTACATTCATCAATCAATGTGACCGTATAATTTTTGTTTCCCAAAGATCGAGTAGAGTGGAAATCACACAAATCATTGTTTATAATTTCTAAAATAGTCGATTTTCTAGTAACATTTGGAAAAGGCTGTTTTGTAACTTTTGTAAGTATGTAAGTTTTATATTTTTCCAGATTGATGTTAAAGGGCGGAATTTGACCATCATTTGAAATTTCACACATCCTTCTAAAATTGACATGACCCAGAATAACACACCAAAGAATAGAGTCATCATGTTTAGAAGAAGATGACAAAACAAAAGAAAATTTTTGAATAGTTGAAAATTTATCAATAACATTTAAATGAAACATTCTATTATTCAAATACCCAAAACCAATAAACATTCAACCTCGAGATAGGATATACCTATCCGATTCATAAACTTGTTTATAACCGTCATAATTCAAACAACTACCATTAACAAGATTCTTTCGAATCTTACGAACAAACAAAACATTAAAAATTTTAATAGTTTTTCCTGAAGTGAACTCTAAACAACTGACACCAACCCCACAACAACACATGAAGAGGTCTCATTTAGCAACTACCAATTTTCAAGTGCTCCAAGAAACAATTGGTTATAAGGTGTGGTATCATTCATTCCCTTGTCACAGACATCATGTTTAACATGAGACATGGATCTCAATCAATCATATATGGTGTTCAAATTTTAATAAGGCCCTATTAGTCTAACTCTCAATAAATAAGATGAACAAATCTAATCCTGACTGCATACGTCTATCAATTAGTTCATCCTATATACGACGATGGCCCTTATAATTGCCTATTAATAGGACAACATTAAACTATATCAAAGTACAAAAATTCCTACACTCAAGTCCCAAACATTTATATCAATTTAATGAATACAAAGATACTACCTTTATCAATCATCACTCATGATTTTGATTCATGAAGTGATCTCCATGTTGGTCATGTCCAATACTTATTCTCTAATAAGGTATCTATGAATTTGGTCTCATCCCTTTGCTATTTTCATCTCCATTAAAATCAACCAATACAATCATATTACTGTAATTTCATAGATGCTCCCATAAATATGAATGATTATGTACGATTAGAATAACTAGGTTATTCAAGGATTAAACATGATACCATAGAAAACAACATATATCCAATGAAGAGAGCATAACCAATATATCAAGACATTATAATACGTGTTGCTTATACTATTCTAATATCTGAATACTAAATTCCAATAAGATCCAATTACTTACAACGATAAGGTCATCTTCCTCGAGTGTGACCTTAATGATATAGATAATAAAGTCACTTAGTTAAGTAGATTCATCAAATTTGATTTATATAGATTTTGTGAATACTACCTTTTTGTTTTTGTGTTGATTTATATAAATTTGATTTATCTATGAATTTGCTTATACTTTTTGTTTTTTTTTTTTGAACAAAGAATTAAGAGGTCATAAAAATGAGAATGAGACAGAATAAACAAATTATCAAGGAAATTTTACTTGAGGATTGGAGTGAAAAATAATCTTGAAGTTGTTTTTTGTTACTTCTCGAGCAAAAAAATGGATTATGATGCCTCCTTCATTGAGCAAAGGCATGTTAACGGTTTATATAACAAACTAGCTTAACTCAATTGATTCAGTCAGTGATTCACTCTAATATTCTCGTGTGTGTGTGTGTGTGTATATATATATATATATATATATATTTATATATGTGTGTGTATGTGTGCTATATGTTTCATGTGTTTAGAAATACATAACCCGCCTAATATGATATATATAGGAAAAAGCTTAGACAAACCAAAGGGTGTAAAAGTTACGTACATAACTTTTACTTATGAAAGTCTTAAATTTAATCTGGCATTAGTATATTACGACTTACAAGAGTTATAATGCTGTAACAATTACTTTGTGAAAATACAACAATATTCAGCCGCAGTACATGTTTTCAGACATCCATCGAGGGTTCCGCTGCACGGAGTATCTTCGAAACCACAACAACAATAATCGAAAGATCCAACCTTGTCGCACTTTATTTCACACTTTGGTGGTTTCCCGATACGAACATTACTTAATATATGATCATTACCTATAAAAAATAACAATATTGGAATAATTATCCATTTAAAATGATGCAATACATGAAAAGTAAATACCTGATAGGAAATTACATTGATGTCATGCAAGCAATACTACAAAGCTTATACAAAAGATCATTATATATGATTTCAAATGCTTGACCATTATGTAGACAAAGCTTATATTTATATACACAATTGAGATGGTGAAGTAGTTATTTATTTTATTCGCTTAATATACCCATAAACATTCTGACATAAAAGAGAATAATAACAATAATTGTATAATAACCTTATAGACGATTTAATTAATGAGAATGTGTTAATGACAATAGTTATGTAAGATTGAACGTAATTATATTATATATATATATATATATATGTGTGTGTGTGTGTGTGTGCTTTTGCTCAATGTTAAATCATGCATGAAATGTGTTTCTATGTAGTAGATTTTATTACGATTACTTCACACTCAAGGACACACAAACTTTCAATCGTTAAAATAGTGAGTTGTAGTATTTTACTAAAGCAAATGGACAAGATAAGTTTGTGGTTTTGTGTCATTTTTTTATCAACAATGGTGGTTTAGATACGTGTATGTGTAAGTGACTATATATATATATATATATATATATATATATATATATATATATATATATGTATCGATTAGGTCCCGATTAATCCCTAGGCGCTACTCGACCGATTAGAGGGCGCCTAACAATTAATCGATGCATACACAATGATTGAAACAGTAGAATCCGATGAAATTTTAACACTTTGAAGAAAATTATATCTCAACAGAAACTATTTGAGGTATGATTAGTGCTGTATTTATCATATTAACCTATTTTGTTATGACATTAGTGGTATTTACAAACTTTTATATGATATTAGTCATATTTAAGTTTTTAAAATATAACAAATTAGCAATTATGGTCCCCGATTGATCTCCGCCTAGCCGATTAATCTTTTAACCCCAGTCCACCGACTAGCTAACGTCGAACGATTTTTACAACCTTGATATATATATATATATATATATATATATATATATATATATATATATATATATATATATATATATATATATATAGGGCTAGGTTAAAGTGTTTTTTACATTTTTTGTGTGCTAGAATGCACCAATAGGAATTTAGTAAAATTATATTGTTATTTAATTAAATAATAATAGATATTAAATGGTTTCCATAATTGTATGTATATTAAATGATATCCATAATTATAATTTTCTCTTTATGGAAATTAATTAAATTCGTCATTAATGTCAACAATAACATTCTTTCAGAATGAATTCGTATCTAGGTTTTTATGTCAGCAATAACATTATTTCAGGACTCACTCTCTTAAAATACAATAAAGTTGTATCGAATATGAAAAATGAGGATGTATTCTAGTAGAATATACTCTCGTTCTCCTAGAATACACTCATTATTTTATATATGAATTCATTCTGAAAGAATATTATTATTGACATTAATGATGAATTAAATTAGTTTCTATAAAAATGAATTATAAATATGGATATCATTTTATATATGTTTCACGTGTTTAGAAATACATAACCCACCTAATATAATATATATAGGAAAAAGGTTAGACAAACCAAAGGGTGTTAAAGTTACGTACATAACTTTTACTTATGAAAGTCTTAAATTTAATCAGGCATTAGTATATTACGACTTACAAGAGTTATAATGTTGTAACAATTACTTTGTGAAAATACAACAATATTTAGCCGCAGTACATGTTTTCAAACATCCATCGAGGGTTCCGCTGCATGGAGTATCTTCGAAACCACAACAACAATAATCGAAAGATCCAACCTTGTCGCACTTTATTTCACACTTTGGTGGTTTCCCGATCCGAACATTACTTAATATATGATCATTACCTATAAAAAATAACAATATTGGAATAATTATCCACTTAAAATGATGCAATACTTGAAAAGTAAATACCTGATAGGAAATTACATTGATGGCAAGCAAGCAATACTAGAAAGCTTATACAAAAGATCATTATATATGATTTCAAGAGCTTGACCATTATGTAGAGTTCTTTTTAGGTTAGTTTAATTTTTTAGGATTTCAAAATGATTTAACGAAGCATAAATGAGACAAAGCTTATACTTATATACGCAATTGAGATGGTGAAGTAGTTATTTATTTTATTCGCTTAATATACCCATAAACATTCTGACATAAATGAGAATAATAACAATAATTGTATAATAACCTTATAGACGATTTAATTAATGAGAATGTGTTAATGACAATAGTTATGTAAGATTGAACGTATTTATATTATCAAACAACATATTTTCCTTATCATTCTCAAATAATAATATTGTTCATACGTCCGTACAATAATTAGTTAGAATAGAATAACCTAAGCATATATATATATATATATATATATATATATATATATATATATATGCTTTTGCTTAATATTAAATCATGCATGAAATGTGTTTCTATGTAGTAGATTTTATTACGATTACTTCACACTGAAGGACACACAAACTTTCAATCGTTAAAATAGTGAGTTGTAGTATTTTTCTAAAGCAAATGGACATGATAAGTTTGTGTTTTTGTGTCATTTTGTATCAACAATGGTGGTTTAGATACGTGTATGTGTAAGTGACTATATATATATATATATATATATATATATATATATATATATATATATATATATATATATATATAAAGAGAGAGAGAGAGAGGTGAGGTTCAATAGAGAACCATAATTAACCAATGAACCAATCTTTTTTTTAACTTTTAAAACTTATTTTTTATAAAAAAAAAATACAGAAATTTATAACTTTTTATCCTTTTTCCAATGATATAAATTTCGATTTTTTTTATATCTAATTCACAATGTGAATCTTTGATAATTTACAACGTGAATCCGGATTCACACGGTGAATCCGAAAAATATTTTTCACATTCACAATGTTAATATATGAATTTAGATATTTTTTGATTTTTTTTTCGATAAAGAATAAGCTCTAGAAATTGAAAAAAAAAAATTTGGTTCCTTGAAGAACCAATAATTATGGTTCTCTATTGAACTTCTCCCTATATGTATATATATATATATATATATATATATATATATATATATATATATATATATATATATATCGATTAGGTCCCGATTAATCCCTAGGCGCTACTCGACCGATTAGAGGGTGCCTAGCGATTAATCTCTGCATACACAATGACTGAAACAGTAGAATCCGATGAAATATTAATACTTCGAAGAAAATTATATCTCAACAAAAACTATTTGAGGTATGATTAGTGTTGTATTTATCATATTAACTTATTTTGTTATGACATTAGTGGTATTTACAAACTTTTATATGATATTAGTCATATTTAATTTTTTAAAATGTAACAAATTAACAATTAATGGTCTCCGATAAACTGTTTAAAACTAAACGTGTATAATATGTATAAACTAGCATCTCTGAATAATTATCTTTTTGTTATTAAGATAAATATATGGTATGTTGATAAATAATTTTTTTTCGTTACAATATATATATATATATATATATATATATATATATATATATATATATGTATATATATATATATATATATATATATATATATATTAATGATAACATTCATATATTTTGGTTTCTCTAATAATATGAACACAACTAGTGAATAATTACAAACAAATTTCTTAATGCATTCGTATTTTCTTCCCTCCTATAAATTGAAAAGAAAATAATGACTGTGTTAGTGATTTTCAAACCAGAACAAAAAGAAACGGGTAATGAGGGTGGGGTTGACCAAATGATGATGTCATTAATAAATTTCCTAATTTTAAAAATAATTTTATTTTTGGTGAGATTTAATAGTCATTAATAGATTTCCTAATTTTAAAATAATTTTATTTTCAGTGAGATTTAATTGTCATGAATACATTTCATAATTTTAAAAATAATTTTATTTCTGGTTAGATTTAATTGTAATTAATAGATTTCCTAATGTTAAAAGTAATTGTCATTAATAGATTTCATAAAATTGGTGGATCAAAAAAAAGGTTGACCAAATGATGATGTCAGTATAATGATCTAACGGTAGAAAATAAATGAATGAAACACAATCGATGAACCTGATTGATGAAAGTGATGTCACAAAGTTTCTTTTTTAATAATATTTAAAGATGGTTATTAATCACTTGCTTGTCATTAATGAAAATCGATAATAACCATCCGAAACGAAAATAATAATTCCGCACCCGGAAACTCTAAAATTGAAAAACCATAATTTATATAAAAAAGATTCAAATCAATTTAGAATAGCTAGTGAACTAGGCTTTGATACCAGTGTTAAGTTACATGGCATTCTAAGCACACGAATATTGCAACAAGAGACTAAAAAAATTCTTATGTGCCCATGTAACCTATAAGGATCTTGCCTACAAACATACATTTTTATCATTTAGAGCTTATAGTTGTATATAATATATCTAAAACTCAATTTCTTTAAACACTTGAAGGTTATTAAACCTTTGAGGAATATCCTAAAACAAACTATTAATTCCAAATCTTATGTGAAAACATAATAATAGATATAATTTTTAAATTCTAGGCTTTTGGTCAATATTAAATCATGAATGAAATGTGTTTCTGTGTAGTAGAGTTTATTACGATTACTTAATTTGAAAGGTCTCATAAACTTTCAATCATCAAAATATTGTGTCTTATTATTTTATTAAAACGAATTGACATGTTAAAGACGTGTTTTGTAGAATTTTGTATCAATGGTGTTTTATATACATGTATGTGTAAGTGTGTTAATATATATATATATATATATATATATATATATATATATATATATATATATATATATATATATAGGGAAGGGTTATTTGGAAAACAAAAAAACCCTAAAAATCATAAAAATGCATAATAAAGTACTTAAAGATTACAAAACTTTTTTTTTTATTTTTTTTATAAAAAAATCATAGGTTTTTAAATAAATTCGCTGATTTTTTTTTTGTAAATCAACGAATTTAATTAAAAACATGCGATTTTTTTATAAAAAAATTCAAAAATAAAGCTTTGTGATCCCTAAGTATTTTTTATGCATTTTTATAATTTTTAGGGTTTTTCTAGTGTTTTTTTATTTTCCATAGAACCTAAAACTAAAAAAAGTAAAATAAATAAAAAAATCCCGTTTTTTTTTTTTAAATACGTGAAATATTCTAATAGAATATTACACCGTACATATTCTAAAAAATAATTTTAAAATGCAAAATAAATGGAAATATCTAAAAAATCTTTTTCTAAATATTATTTTCGGAACTTGAGTTAAATAAAAAAAAAGTAAATTAAAAAAATCCCGTTTTTTATGAAAAATACGTGAAATATTCTAATAGAATATTACACTGTACATATATTCTAAAAAATAATTTAAAAATGCAAAATAAATGCCAAAATCCGAAAATTCTTTTTTTAAATATTATTTTCGGAACATGAATTAAGTAAAAAAATTAAAAAAAATTAAAAAAATGCGTCTCACGGTCACACAAAATATAAGTGGTCTCAAATGAATCTAACCCTATATATATATATATATATATATATATATATATATATATATATATATATATATATATATATATATATATATATTTCACATTTGCTTGTACGAATGTATATCTAAGAGATTTGAAAAAAAAAACTTTATACATATTCATATGAAAATACTTTTTAATGTGCATATAAACAAAAACAAATATGCATCAAAAACACATTTTTTATTGAAAAACTCATTTTTTTAATATTAATTTATAAATATAAAATATTTATTCTTTGAATTAAAAAAACTATTTTTGCTTATTATTCAAAATATTTTATACAAAAACACTTTTTTCTAGTTCAACGAAATTTTTAAAAATATTTCTAAATCAATATTTAAAAGAAGAATTTTTCATAAAAATGCATTTTTGATATATTTTAATATTTGTTTTTCGATATCAACATTTAAACAAATTTGCATATGCACAATGATACTATTGTTTTCTAATTACATTACAAATATTTTTTTTTATGCATATACACATGCACATGTGAATTTCGATGTCAAACTTGCATGTAGATAAATAGCTTAAGAACTAACTTCCCAAATTTAGCTCTTATACATATATACTAGGTTAAAATCCGTGGAACCCACGGGTGTTAATTTTAAATAGAATTAAAAAATTAATTATATAATAAAATAATATATAATTAATTTAGGAAACTTATGAATTGTAATATTGTGTTTTTTTTTTTAATAACTTTGTGATTTATATGTATTTAATTACACAATAATTTGGTAAGATTAATAGAAATTGTTACTGTCTTCGTCACTTTTTTCAACCCAATTTTTTACAAATGAAAATCAATCAACCCATCTTGCGCAAAGCTCGTTTAGAAACGCTAAAAAAATATGTAAACATATTGATGACTGATCATGACTTGATTTAGACTTGCAATTATCTACAATTAGCTAGATTTCCAAATTAGTTTCTTAGTTCTAAGACATAATCGAAGCAACAACCAATATAAAGATAGAGAAACTAAGACCGATAATAATGTAGTTACATACATATATTTACATACTTGTATCCACGTTTAGCAATACCAGTGTAAATGATAACATAACCCGTCAAACATCATAATCAACCGTTAGAAGAAGATATATATTTAGAATTCTCTCTTTTTTTTGTTTGCACATATATGTGACGGTAACCATTTTAGTTTCTCTAATCATTAAGCCAAACTGCAATGAAACGATTAATCATTTCAAATACATGCTAAAAACATTTATATCAGCCTTCATAGATAGGAAATAAAAAAAATCATGAAAAATTGTTTCTTATAATGCTCAAAATAAAATACGATTGTTTAAAAATATATAAAATAGTTGAATGTATGATTTAGAGTTTTTTTTAATGTAATTCAAAATGTTCGATTACTCTTCTAAATGTAATGTTGAGATTATGAATACCCTACAAGTATTTCATACATAATGGCATCACAGACCACCTGAAAAAGAATTAAAATCACATGATCATTTGATTTATATGACAAAACAATTATATTTCATACTAAATTTCAATAATTACTACTTTAAAATACAAGCATACCATCTACAATTTAAAACAAATACGCAAATGTGTACCATTGAAATTCCTTGAGCTAAATGCCTTGCAACATAAAGAAAATGTAGAAACCAATGTTTAATCTACAAAAATAAATAAATAAATAAAACTTATCAGGTTTTTCTAATGCACACATGTAGATCTTAGATATACATTAAAGGAATTCACAATTGGTCGGGGGACACAAAAGCTAGAAGCTAAATATGTCTACAAATAAATAAAATAATCATTAAAAGGCATGTAATTAATTCACATAGAATGGAGAAATCAATTATATTATCTAAAAAAGGATCAAAAGTTACTTCCATTTTGATACTCAAAAAAGAGATCCACCAAAGCCACAAAATGAAATAAAACTTCTTTGGTTCATACCAGAAACATAAACCTTGATAATCAAATCCACCAGCTTTGACCTACAAAACCAACCACCATCAAGTTAGTCGACACCTGTAATTTCAAATACAATTACATAAAAAACCCTTAAATTTTACCTTTTAACTCAACACCCCAAAGCTTGGACATCGTGATAAGTTAAAAAATGTTAGTGCTCAGAGGTTCATCATTCATTTCTCCAACTCCAACTACATCCAAAGTTCAAAAAGAAATAGAACTCAAACTGTTTACCAAGATATCATGGACGGACCTGAAAAGCAGATTTGCGAGAACTACTACATGGTTAAAAAAAATTAAAAAATTGATGTTCTTAGTAAAGTCAATAAAAATATACATGAATTGTAACATCTACAAAAAAAAAATCACATGAGTTGCAAAAAGCCATGGTCAAATAATTCCCATGCGCCTAATTCATCTCCTTTGTGCCTAATCACCTAAAGCAGAATATAGAAAAATAACAATTCCAAGGGTTGAAATATGACCGGTTGAAAAGTTATTTTTCCTATATCACCGGGTAGTCAAAAGAGCATAATACAATCAGCCTTCCCTTTAAGCTTATACTAAAAACAAGCAACACAAAACATGATCAGGAATTCAAAAATATTAGCAAAAATATAGAAAATGGTAATAATGAATTACCTTATTCAATAGTCAAATTTAGCAGCAAAATCGATCTTGAACATAAATAAGCTGACAAAACCCCATTTGCTGCATTTATCAATATATTTTATTAAACACATACATCCTCATCTTGAAGCTAAAACTCACATATAACAGTAGGTTGAGAACTGTGAAACATTTTGAATAAAATCCCAAAATAAATTCCTACAATAAAAAATGTATAAGACTATACACAACTAAAGTATTATTATCATTAATCTATGCAGTAAAAAACTGAACTAACATTACTCTATGTTCCAATGTCTAAGACCAAGCATTTATCTTGTTTGTTATGGTTCAGTTACTACTTAGCAATGTTTTTGATTTCATCCTTTTCAGCTCCTGTAATTCTTTACATTGATGGATATTTCTAAAGCGAAAACCCAAATTATTGAACATTAGATTAGGTTTTTTTGGTTTTGAGGAGAATCGTCGTATAAAAAAGAGAACGGAGGGGAATGCGATTATTTTAAAGCAATCTAGTGACTGCAACCTAATAACAATCAATGCCCCACCAACCAAAAATGATTAGAAAATGGTAACTGAAAACATGTAAACCTTATAAACATACCGAGAAAGCGTTGGGTATGCGGGGTTTGGAAGTTGGGAATCAAATCACACGTACCTAGGATTATGTTCATCATCGCCTTCGCTCCTCGACATCTACAATGTAGAAATATAAGTACACAAACGTAAACAAAATATAAGAAAAAACCCTAGAAAGAATTATATCCTGAGACGACAAATAATCGAAAGAGAGAATAAAGTTAATGATTTGGGGGAATAAGAATCATAAATCAAATATAATTTCTTCGACAATGGTGGAAGCGGTTATGAAGGATTATATCCTAATTTGCTGATTTCTTGGGATATCATTTTTGAAATTCAAAATCCAGCTGTGTAATCCTATATGTTAGGAAAGAGATCGTATAAAATTAACATATTTTTTCAAATTATTTCCATAATCTTTATTCATTTAAAATTAATGCTTGAATATTTTGAATGCAGTTGACAGCTAAAATTTCCGGATTTATTGCATCAGTTTGAACTTTGATTCAATTTGGATTCAATGGCATTTACGTAAATATAGATGAATAAATGAGCGGGAAAACTCGATTTTGGGGGTCCTTAGAGAGTGACACGTGGCGGAGTTCTACTTATTTATTAGAATTAGGATATATATATATATATATATATATATATATATGTAGAAGCACAAACACACACACACACACACACACACACACATATATATATATATATATATATATATATATATATATATATATATATATATCAAGGTTGTAAAAATCATTCGACGTTAGCCCGACGGTCGACTGGTATTAAGGGATTATAATTAATTGGGGACCATAGATTTTTAATAATGTGTTAAAATTAATCAAATATTAATATATCTTTAGAAAAAGAAGTAGTTCAAAGTTAAAAGATAAGAAGATTTGTAATTTGAAAATTTGAAACTACGAAAATATGAACATTTTGGTGTAATATTTGAAAATTTGATAATTTTAGATAAAAAAAAAAGTTGGTTTTTGAATTTTTTTTTTTTAATTTTTAAATTTTTTTTGTCTTTTTTTTTTGCTTTTGTTGATCGACTAATCACGCCAAACCTAGTTAATCCTAAATTTCCGATTAATACCCTAATTCTCAGACGGTTGGAGAACGTCCATCGATTAATCGCCAACTAATCCTGATTTTTGCAACCATGATATATATATATATATATATATATATATATATATATATATATATATATATATATATATATATATATATATATATATAAGAGGCATGGCATCTATTGAACCTGGAGACTGAACTAGGTATGATTAACTTTCCCCTACTACGACTACAACTACAACGAAATTTTATATTGGATTAACTGCGGCTACTGCCGAAGAAACTTCCGTACCTTATTTTGAGAATTCCGATGAATTGGCTGA
This sequence comes from Lactuca sativa, assembly GCF_002870075.4. Classification (NCBI taxonomy): domain Eukaryota; kingdom Viridiplantae; phylum Streptophyta; class Magnoliopsida; order Asterales; family Asteraceae; genus Lactuca; species Lactuca sativa. The sequence continues at coordinate 74,902,309 of NC_056626.2, read as the reverse complement.
GGTGAGCTAATGAATTCCTAGTTGAAACTTCACTTGACACAGTCTTCATTCACATAGTAGGAGAGGTAGAGGGAATTCAACCACATATCATGCAAAAAAAATGTTATATTTATCGATAGACCACTAGGCGTGGGAGAAAACAAAGTCCAGCTGGGCATGGATGGCTCTCCACCAATGAGAAGCACTCCTAGGAATTGAAGAGAGAACAACCCTGTGAGGGGCACCATATTAGCTTCGCATGAACATAGCCCAAAGAAAAGAGAGTCCCCTTTATAGTATAGAATTCCACGCTTATGTGCAAGGCTGCCTGTTTCGAATGCTAGATCGGGTTGGTGTTCAGTTAGCAAAGGGAGAGCGACTAAGCACCTTGCTCTTAGGACCCTTCAGCAAGCTTCTCCAGTGAGACCTTTCTTTTAGGCAGGTGATAGCCTGATTCAAAGATTGGTTCAGAATCTTTCTCTTGTTATGTAGCTAATTAGGAGTTATAAATTACCCCTTTCCTTATCGGGATGGGATGCAAAAGAATGGTTGGGACAACAAACATCCATCTCGTTAGTACTTTGGATACCCATAGAACCATAAAAAAAAACTTTTTAAGTTTATAATTCCTTTAAATTAAGGGGTGTTGGGGACAAATCAGTTTTTGGAGTTACCTTTTATCTAGTATCAACGGCTTGATACTAAAAAAAAGAAAAAGATCTTTCGTAGGCTAGATATTTCTTGTAAAAACACTAGCCCCACTACCACTAAAATTATAATTAGAATATTGAAAGCTTCTTATTATTTATTAGATATATGACTTCACGCTTACAGGGTACTAAGATTCACTACTTTTATCCTCTAGCCACAGACATATTTGACTACCACAGACCTCCTTTACTACTTGAACTATCAAGCCAATTAGTAACACAGGCTCCTTGTCCGGCTGGGCACTAGGATGTGAAGATATGTCGTCATTTTCTATTGGGTAGCCCCTCGATTTCGAGTCGGTGATTGTAAGATCAGCACAGATCAGAACTAAAGCAGTTCTATGAGATAGTTTCTTGATCTAATCAACTATGCCTTCTAGTCTGTTTGGAAGGAGAACTCATTTTCATTTCATCTTGTGACTCATTCTCTTCGATCTTCACCTTGATTGCTTTTGACAACGTTTTTTTAACTGAACTACAATGGTCTGATTCTTTTGAAGAAGATATGAAAGCAATTCAGCGAATACCCGGATGCGACCCCATCTACTCCATCCATCCATGGATAAGGATAAAACAACATCTTTCACTGTTTCGTTGGAAAACCCAACGCTCATATTGACTTTCTTTCGTCGTACTCTAAGGGTACTTTAAAGATTTTGATATCTTTATCTGATAGGAACAGCCTAAACAAAAAGAAAAGGGGTTGTTTTTCGTCAGAATAGGGGCTGTTGACACAATCCCATTTCTTTCTCCCTATTTTCCCCATGTATTTCTTGGAAAAACAAGGGCAATTGAATTTAATTAGCAAGTCTCCATACTGATTTACTGGAGCAGGAGAAGTCACATCATTGAATTAAGATGCCACTAACTTTATTCCTTACGCTTTTACCGATATTCAGGTCGGCTTTCTTTGTCGGACGTTTTATAGGAACGCACAGCAGGAAGGGCACGGAAGCTACCGTTTCTAGAATGCGAGCAAGCTAGCTTGCTAACTCTCCTAGTGGTTTGGTGGCAAGGAAAGGGGCATTCAGGAAGCGACTAGTCGCTTCTGGCAAAGCTTCTAGAAGGCCGACCACTACATAGAGAGATCCATATGCGAGTCATGAGCGATAGCGACACCTAGAGAGGCGGAAGCAGTAGCTTCTAAGACGAAGTCGAGCCACTAGTGGAGTGGCCAAGGAGGCCTACTATACCGATACTGGATTAGTAACCGGTGAAATCCCCCAATCATAATTGAAGTGAACTTGGTCTGAATTGTAGTTCAGATTCAAGTCGGTTAAGCGGGAGCGGCCGCAGAAGAATTAAATTCTTGTTCCAATTAAGCGTCGGGCGTGCATTGCATTTTTAGTTCCCATAAGTCTTCTTATTTTTTTTATCTTCTTTGCCTTCAAATGGGGGCGCACTCATTCTTTTTTGATTTTGTCTCTAGGGTGGCAGGCTTCCTCGGAGTGAAGGCCATTTCAGTACTGTTTATATATATATATATATATATATATATATATATATATATATATATATATATATATATATATATATATATAGAGAGAGAGAGAGAGAGAGAGAGAGAGAGAGAAATTGAGGATGTTTTAACATGCTCAACCTTTTATAAAATGTATTGGTGACTTTTTTTAACATCAACCATTCAAGGACACATACTTGAATTAAATATATATATATATATATATATATATATATATATATATATATATATATATAGAGAGAGAGAGAGAGAGAGAGAGAGAGAGAAAGAGAGAGGATGTTTTATCACGCTCTCAACCTTTTGGAAAACGTATTGCTAACTTTTATTTACATAAACCATTCAAGGATACATACTTGAAGTGAACATACCTATATGCAATCTATTTTCGATAAGCCTTGGCGTATGACCCTTAACCAATAGTCCTAATTTTTATAATTTTGATTCTAAACTGCTGGAGGAATTATAGATTTAAATAACATGATGTTATAAAATAAAATTAAACAAGAATGATTAGATCATCGTGTCAATAAAAATTTATAAAATTTTTAAAACTAAACGTGTATAATATATCTAAACTAGTATTTCTGAATAATTATCTTTTAGTTATGAAGATAAATAAATGGTATGTTGATATACAAAAAATTTTTAACACAGTATATATATATATATATATATATATATATATATATATATATATATATATATATATATATATATATATATAGATATATATCATAACATTCATATACTTTGGTTTCTCTATTGAAATGAACACAAGTGGTAAAAAATTACATACATATTTCGTCAGGATGATGTTTCGTAGAGAATACAAACTTTTTTCGATACATATATGGAACACATACATAATTAAATTCTATTTAGAGTTTGTCAAAATAATCTTGTGAATATTATGAAGATAAAGTATATAACTACTTGACAATCTCAATTGGTATATAAATATAAGATTTGTTTCAATTATGGTTCATAAAATCATTTCGAAATTCCAAAAAAGATAAACTAACCTAAATAGTACACGACACAATGGCCAACCTCTTTGAAACCCGTATAGTGATCTTTTGTATAAGCCTTTTGGTTTTGTTTCAATGCCATCAATGTCCTATCATGTATTTACTTTTCATTTATTGCATCATTTTAAATGGATAATTATTCTAGTATTTATATTTTTTGCATTTATAGGTAATGGTCATGTATTAAGTAATGTTGGAGCTGGGAAACCACCAAAGTGTAATATAGAATTAAGAAGGTTCATGATGATTATTGTTGTTGTGGTTTCGAAGATACCTCGTGCAGCGGAAGCCTCGATATTTGTATTAAAAATTGTTCAGCGGCTAAATATTGTTGTATTTACACAAAGTAATTGTTATGGCATTATAACTGTTGTAACTCATAATATACGAATGGCTAACCTAGCCTTTTTCTCTATAGAGTCGGTGGTTTATGTATTTGTAAACACGTGAAACACACACACACACACACACACACACACATATATATATATATATATATATATATATATATATATATATATATATATATATATTTCAATGGACTCAATCGGGTAGCGTGCATCACGCCGTACAAAAGGAACGTCGCGCCTAGTCGATTTACGTACATGTTTCTTTTTTAATTTCGTTTTATGGGTTTATGGTTATTAATCCCTTGCTTGGGATTATAGAAATTCGATAATAATTATCTGAAACGAAAATAATAATTTTGCACCCGGAATCCCTAAAATTGAAAAACCATAATTTAAACAAAAAAGATTCAAATCAATTTAGAATAGCAGTGCAAGTAATAATAAACTAGGCTCTGATACGAGTGTTAGGTTACATGGCATTCTAAGCACATGAATATTGCAACAAGAGAGTAAAAAAATTCTTATGTGCCCATGCAACCTATAAGGATCTTGGCTACGGACATACATTTTTACCATTTAGAGCTTAAATTTGTATATAATTATTAACGTATATTCTCCCAGATTATTAGCCCTAATTGTTAGGGGTTATAATTGTATATTACCATCATTAGTGAGTATTTCTGTAATTAGATTATTGTACTAGGTTTATTCATTCTTGTAATTTGTACGCTTAATATTATTCAGTATACACACAATCAACGGCTTCTTTGCCTCCAATTGCTCTTCACTGTGATTTACGTTTGATCAATGGATTTGATTCACAAATCCTAACATGGTATCAGAGCAGTAGGTACTCTCCATTCACACTCAATTTCTCAAATTTGGATTCATACTTCTTAATCGACTCTCAAGAATCAATCAGGGTACCCTTCCAGTCCATCCTCAGGACCTTCGATTGTCTCGTGCCTTGCAGACAATTTTCTATCATTTTTCATTTACATGAACAACTCCCTAGTTCAGACCCGACCTATCTCAGTAGTTCTTGATGGTACCAACTATGTGATGTGGCATCATCACATGACAATCCATCTCAAGTCCCTTGGACTTTACTGTCACACCCCAAAACCGGAACGGCGGAAACGTTCTGGGGTGAATGACGTCATGTCAAGTATCACAACACATGCATTATAGTAATCAAAGTACAACAACCATTGCATTAATAGTAATAATTTTACATGGTTTACATTGCAGAACATCAGAGTAATACAAGTAATAATATAGGGGCAGCTTGGTACTAAACTGTCTTCGTCAGAAGCTCCGGGGATGTACCTGTCTAATGCTGACCTGAGAATACAAGTTATTTGAAAAGCGAGTATCAACATTTTTACAAATGCTGGTGAGTTCATAAGTATTTAGTGTCGTTTTATTCAAATAACTTTAATAAAAGTGATAGTTTTAGAGTATCTATTAAATTAGAGTCCTTTCCAGAAAATCCTATATTTTCTTTAATAAAAGCAGTCTTCTACCAAGACTAGACGGAATTATGTGGTAAAAAATAGTTTTCCCTAAATCGCTATCATTATCAAAATACAGAATTTGACTATCAAAGAAAGCAAGAGAAATCAGGGAAAGTAACATATGCCTCAGCAGTGAGGACTGCTGAATAAGGCAAAGGAATCATAGAATCTAGGAGAGTATCGAACGAACGACACGCCTGGCTCAGTCTAACAAAAGAGACACAGACCCCAGACGGTACCAAAATGAAGGGTACAGCTAGCAAGGTCTCTAAACAGAGAATACACACCCCAGACAGTATCAAATGAAAGATACAGCTAACATGGTCTAAACAAAAAATACAGACCCCAGGCAGTATCAAATGAAAGATACGGCTAGTAAGGTCTAAAACAGAGAATACAGACCCCAGGCAGTATCAAATGAAAGATACAGCTAGTAAGGTCTAAATCAGAGAATACAAACCCCAGACAGTATCAAATGAAAGATACAGCTAGTAAGGTCTAAAAACAGTGTGACTCTGAGAGTGGGTTTCCAGCATACAGTGTAAGTTGCTGGTGAAATACCGTTACCATAAGACCATGAATTATAAGGTAACCTGGGATACTCATAACCATAATAACCGACACTAGAGTACCTGACGCCCTACAAGCGTTTATAAAATATGACATTTGTCACCCCTTGGCTTGGTGGGCCGTGGACTGTAGCTAGTAGTCAGGGTGCGGGGGTGTCAATCCTATATAGATCTATACATACAATGTCCGCTCTCCCTACAGGAGACTCTGGTTACCAACTAGACGACGGAGAAGGCCGTGTCCCGAAGATGCATCCCAAATAGTGGGTAGTGGGTTTCATTTGTAAGTGCTGAACTAGAGGTAGACACTCATAATTGGACTGACTAGAGTAAACCTATATGTCTATGCTCGTATACATAATATATAGCTAATAAATCAAACGACCTTTGGACGGCCATCCGATCCCACCAGACCACATCTCAACGAAGAAAAGGAAATAGGGCGGACAAGCCTTCCTAAGTCCTTCAATCATTATTTATATGCACCTATACAAGCACAGACATACATCTAACTACGACTGAGTGTGTAACAAGTGGAAACGTATCGTGATGTATAACCGAATCGTGGTGTGTAAACGTACAGTGTGGAATAACCGAATCGTGATGTATAAACGTACAGTGTGGAATAACCGAATCGTGGTGTATAAACGTTAACTAATATAAGTGTATCACGAAGTGGAAACGACAACAGGTGAAGTAAGAGCATCTAACAGGTATAAGCTACCACAAGTATAAGCGAAGTATAGGTAATAACAGGTATAAACGCATCACGAAGTGAAAGCATTATCAAGTAGGAACTTTGACTAAGAAGGAGTATCAAAACATGGAAGAAAAACCTTTATTCTAGATAAAATCACGACAGGGTATTCTGTCGTATAATAAGTTTGAAAACCTTTAGAAATCCTTTGGAAACTTTTCATAAACCAGTTTAAAATGAACTTTGATAAAACAGTATAAGTAAGAGTTTTGAACAAGTGAAAACATTTTAGAAAACCATTTATACTATCCTTCTCGGTAAAACAGTTTACAGTGTGGTAAATCCTTGTGCATGCGGGTTATCAATCACATGTGATTGATATGATAACTGGCATGTTTAACTTGTATTCCCCCCTATAAAACATGCAAAAGTATTTAAAAGGTTCATTCAGGGGTATGAACTCACCAGATGTAAGTGGATCCGACGAAGGTGCCGGTTGAGTGTGCGGTGTCAAGTAAAGACTTGAACACACTTAGTGACCTATTAACATATGATAGCATATGTTTACATGTAATTAGCACATATAATACCAATTAAACAAGTATACGCACTCCAATGAACTAAAACACTTCAAAACAAGTGTTTGGAGCGACCCGGGTGACATCTATGGACGTGTAATGATGGATGGGACTTGGGAATTGAGTTTACTCTTCAAGAGTAAACTCCTTAGGGAGTTTTCAGCCACATACCCCATACATACATGATTTCACGGCCGTGAACTCATGATTGGGTGTTTTGGGGTGCTAAATGGCTTAAATGCACATGGTAAATGTTGGAATGGATTTTTCTAAAGCCTTGGAGTGGATTGTACTAGCACATATATTATTTATGGGAGTTCACGGCTGTAAAATTGGAGTTTACGGCTGTAAACTCCCCCCCAAGCTCAAACCATAATTATTTTGGAAGGCTAGGACAAACACATATGATTCCAACTAATTTTCTAAGCCTTGGTATGAATTTAGGGCACCTTTTAACATGTTTCTATGAGTTTACGGCCCTGGAACTATTTCTTGGGAAGCTTTGGCCGTAAACTCCTAAATGGAGGGTGTTTGACATGTTTAAGGTCCCCAAACTATTTTTAGATGATTCTAGGATTTATTCCAAGGCTATTGGGGGTGTTGAGGGCATTTCTAACACTCAAACATGAGTTTACTCCCCATAATGAGGATTTTACGGCCCAAGGATATTCTTGGGCAGTAAACTCATGTTCACTCCCCAAAAAGTTAGTTCAAGGTGTTCTAAGCCGGAATATGTAAGCCTAAAAGTCATATCTAAGCCTTAGGGACAATTTGGAGGGGTTTTGGGGCTTAAACCCCCCCCCCCCCCCCCGTTAAATGGTGTTCACGGTCCAAGAGTGTTCTTGGGCCGTAAACACATGATTTTGTCCTTAATTTATGTTTTAAACACGAATTTGCATGCTATATAAGCTATACAACAAGTTATGATAGTTTACCTACTCGTTTGGGGCTCGAAACGGATGATTTTTGGCTCGAAATTAAGTTGTAGAGAGAGAGTATAGAGAGAGGATGAAAAAGGTGGAAATGAAGTTTACTCTCCCTTATATAGGGGTTGGAGTTGGGGCTCAGTGGAAATCTACTCGATACTTCCGTTAAACGGGGCTTTTGGTCGCACCCGATTTAGTGGTCGTAATAATGAAAACTAACTTTTTCCAATTAAATGGAAATGTATATTACGTGTTTTTATTTATCTTATCACGACGTTAACGACATAAAAAAAATATAAATAAAAACATTTATTTATTTTACGACCTCGAATTAACGGAACTTTATACAATGGAATATTCCGTTAACGGTAACGGGGTAATGCAACGGGATAAACTTTGGGTTGTCACATTTACAGCTATGTGACTGGTACTACTACAGCCCCTGTTAAGAACACAGACGAAACTGATGTTGCATTTGCAAAACGAAGTGACGACTGGGACATCAAGAATGTTAAAATTCTTGGTTTCCTTAATGCCTCCACTACAATAGAGGTTCACCAACAATTTCTTGGGTACACGACTGCAAAACAAGTATGGGATCTCTTAGCCAGACGCTTCACAACCACTAGCCTTTCACATCATTACCAATTGTGGTCATCTTTTCAGAGAAAACGACAACAACCCGATCAATCTGTTAGTCAATATGTTTCAGAGATGCAAGTGATTCGTGATCAACTTAATGTTGCAGCCCCTCAAGTTTTTGATAAAACAGCCGATAAGTTTAGAGCTTAGTTTAGTCAGCTGCACCTTATCACTCTTCTTATGGGTCTTACTGACAAATTTGAGAATGTTCGCTCATCCTTACTTCGCAGACACCCACTCCCTATAATTGATGCTGCCATTTCAGAACTCATAAGTGAGGAAACTCGGATCAAGTCCCGCACCCAAACTTTATCAGACACTGTGCTTCATGTTCCTTTCTCGAAAAACAAAGGAAAATCTCAAGAAAAATGGAACACTAGTGAGTGTTCTTTCTGTAAGTCTACCTCACACCTTCTTCTAAATTGTCCGGTTCACTCGTGTAAGTGGTGTGAGGTCAAACACCCAAAACACTATGGATCCGAATGTCCAAAACATCCTCGTCACACTAAGTCGTCTAAGTCCTAATATCCACCAGTTAGAGCAAATGTTGTTGCTGGTTCGATTACACTTGAAACTACTACTCCCAATACAAATATCGATCTGATGGAACTTATGAGGATGAATCAAGAGTTGATCGAACGCATCATGACCGACTCGATGGGAGCCAATGAAACCAACTCTTCTACAGGTAACATGTGGTTGTATGACTCCGGTTGCTGCAATCACATGACTCCCCTATCAAATATCTTTGATTCTAAACAACCTTCTCCAACATTGCAATCTGTTAGTACCGCAGATGGGACATGTTTACCTATTGACTTTAGTGGACATGTATCCACTCCTCAGTTATCATTAAATCAAACGGTCCATGTCCCAAACCTATCTATCAGTCTTGTCTTAGTTGGGCAACTTTGTGAATCCGGATTAATTTGTCTATTTTCCCCTTTTGGTTGTGTTGTGCAGGATCCGCGGACCAAGGAGGCAATTGGAATAGGCCGTAGGGTTGGAAGAATGTTTGAAGTTATTTACCTTCGTCTCCCACCTTCATCTTCCAATTTTGTTGCTTCTACTTCTAGTTTATCATCTTTTGATATTTGGCATGCTAGATTAGGTCATATTTCTCAGTCAAGACTTAATATGCTTGTCCAGTCTGGTTTACTTGGTTCTGTTAAACCTTCATCATTTTCTTGCATATCTTGTGAACTTGGTAAACATCATGCCTTACCATTTAATGCAAATGAATTTATTTCTTCTCAATCTTTTGATCTAATTCACTCTGATGTCTGGGGACCAGCACCTCATTCCACTATGGGGGGTGCACGGTATTTTGTTATATTTGTTGATGATTGTACTCGATTTACTTGGATTTATTCGATGCAACACAGGTCTGAACTACCAAACATTTGTATCAACTTTGCAAAAATGGTTCAAACTCAGTTCTTCAAATCTATCAAAGTCTTTCGTGCTGACAATGCCATGGAATACAAAGAGTCTTCTCTTCTTTCTTTCTTGCATCAACAAGGTACCGTGTCTCATTACTCCTGCCCGGGTACGCCTCAAAAAAATGGGTGTGCCGAAAGGAAACATCGTCACATTCTAGACACAGTTACAACTCTTTTGATCTCTTCACAGGTTCCTGAACGATTTTGGGGTGAAGCAACTTTCACAGCGGTTTACACCTTTAATCGACATCCTACTCCTATTCTTCAAAACAAGTCCCCTTATGAACTTCTCCGTGGTATATCACCTGCTTACAATCTTCTTCGGGTGTGGGGTTGTGCTTGCTTTGTTCAGCTACAACCTCATGAATGATCAAAACTTGAACCTCGTTCTCGCTTGTGTTGCTTCCTTGGGTATGGAATTGAACACAAAGGGTCTCGATGTTGGGATCCTATCTCTAAACGCCTACGTATCTCTCGCCATGTCACCTTTTGGGAACATAAGACTTTCACATCACTCTCCAAGTTTCAAATTGATTCTCCTTCAGAGTCTCTCTTTTTCATCGATCCATCGGTCTCACTCGACTCATATAACTTAGACTTCACTGAACCTGACTCTTTGATTTCAAACTCATCTGCTTCGACTATAGGAGGTAAAACAGAACGATCGCCTATTCATGAGATGTCTCCTCAACCCTCGGATCCACCACCTCCACCAAGACGTTCTGAAAGGGTAAGAAACATTCCTTCCTATCTTTGTGATTTTGAATGTTATTCAACTATTATGTCTACTCACAAACCTACCTCATATAAGGAAGCTGCCTCTAACCCTTTGTGGCAGAACGCTATGCAAGATGAACTTAAAGCCTTAGAAAAGGCCCAAACCTGGGAATTTGTTCCGCTTCCTCCAGGAAAGTCTCTTATAGGCTCTAAATGGGTTTACAAAGTAAAGACTCGTTCTGATGGCACCGTTAACAGGTACAAAGCTCGACTTGTTGCCAAAGGATTCCATCAAGAATATGGAATTGACTACGAAGAGACCTTTGCTCCAGTTGCTCGTATAACATCAGTTCGTAGTTTACTTGCCATTGCAGTAGCTCGCCGTTGGTCTATGTATCAAATGGATGTTAAAAATGCCTTCCTCAATGGGGATCTCGCTAAGGAAGTCTATATGCGTCCCCCAAGTGGTGTTGATCATCCATCTAGTCATGTTTGTCATCTCCGAAAAGCTTTATACGGTTTGAAACAAGCACCTCGTGCTTGGTTTGAAAAGTTTAGCACCACCATTACCTCTCTGGGTTTTTCCCCTATTCCATATGATTCAGGGTTGTTCACTCGAACAACAGGTACCTGTACCATCCTTCTCCTATTGTATGTTGATGATATGATTATTACTAGAAGTGATAGTGCAGGCATTGTGAATCTCAAACAATCTCTCAGCTCTTGTTTTGAAATGAAGGATCTCGGTAATCTTCATTACTTTCTTGGTCTTGAACTCTTAACAGATGATTCTGGAGTATATTTATGCCAAGCTAAGTACATCTCAGATCTTTTATCCCGGTCAGGAATTACCGACGCCAAGGTTGCCTCAACGCCCCTTGAACCCAACTCCCACCTGGTTCCTGGAAGTGGTACTCCTCTCCGTGATCCTACCGTCTACCGACAGTTGGTTGGCTCGTTGGTTTATCTCACTGTTACGCGTCCCGACCTAACATATGCAGTTCATATTGTTAGTCAATTTATGGCTGCCCCCTACTCTGATCACTATGCAGCTGTTCTTCGGATTCTTTGGTACCTAAAAGGTACCATGTTTCATGGGCTCAATTTCTCCTCCAAGTCCTCTCTGACCCTAAGAGCTTTTTCAGATGCTGATTGGGATGGTGACTTGACTGGCAGACGGTCCACTACTGGTTATTGTTTCATTCTCGGGGATTCTCTTATATCCTGGCGTAGTAAGAAACAATCTCTCACCGCACGATCAAGTACTGAAGCTGAATATCGAGCACTTGTCGATACAACACAGGAACTACTATGGCTTCATTGGTTATTGGCAGATATGGGTGCTCCTCAGACTCTTCCCACTTCATTGTTGTGTGATAACAAAAGTGCCATTTAGATTGCACATAATGATGTTTTTCATGAACGTACAAAACATATTGAGATTGATTGTCATTTTGTTCGCCAACATGTTGGCAAGACCATTAAACTTCTATCAATCTCGTCAACCGATCAACCTGCCGACATTTTTACTAAAGCTCATTTACCTAGTCGCTTTCAGTATCTTGTTTCCAAACTCAAGTTGGATCATACTTTCCCTACTTGAGTTTGAGAGGGGGTATTAACGTATATTCTCCCAGATTATTAGCCCTAATTGTTAGGGGTTATAATTGTATATTACCATCATTAGTGAGTATTTCTGTAATTAGATTATTATACTAGGTTTATATATTCTTGTAATTTGTACGCTTAATATTATTCAGTATACACACAATCAACGGCTTCTTTGCCTCCAATTGCTCTTCACTGTGATTTACGTTTGATCAATGGATTTGATACACAAATCCTAACAATAATATATCTAAAACTCACTTTCTTTAAAAATTTGAACACTATTAAACATTTGAGGAATATGCTAAAACAAACTATTAATTCCAAATCTTACGTGAAAACATAATAACAAATATAAGTTTTAAATTCTAGGCTTTTGCTCAATATTAAATCATGAATGTAACGTGTTTCTATGTAGTAGAATTTATTACGATTACTTAATTTGAAAGGTCTCATAAACTTTCAATCATCAAAATAGTGTGTTTTATTATTTTACTAAAACGAATTGACTTGTTAAGGACGTGCTTTGTATCATTTTGTATCAATGGTGCTTTTTATATATATATATATATATATATATATATATATATATATATATATATATATATATATATATATATATATATATATATATCACATTTGCTTGTGCGAATCTATATCTAAGAGATTTTGAAGAAAAAAAAACTTTGTACATGTTCGTATGAAAATACTTTTTAATGTGCATATAAAAAAACAAATATGAATATACATCAAAAATACATTCTTTTTATTGAAAAACTCATTTTTTTAAAATTTTTAATGTGCATATAAAAAAACAAATATGAATATGCATCAAAAATACATTCTTTTTATTGAAAAACTCATTTTTTTTTAAATATTAGTTTATAAACATAAAATATTTATTCGTTGAATTCAGAAAACTATTTTTTCTATTATTCAAAATATTTTATACAAAAAAAAAACTTTTTTTTATTTAACGAAAATTAAAAAAATATTTTTAAATCAGTATTTATAAGAAGAATTTTTCATAATAATGCATTTTTTTTATATATTTTTATATTTTTTTTCCATATCCACAATTAAACAAATTTAGTTAAACAAATTTGCTTATGCACAATGATATTATTTTTTTTTCTAATTACATTACAAATATTTTTGATATGTATATACACATGCACATGTGAAATTCGATGTCAAAGTTGCATGTAGATAAAAAGCTTATCGGCTAACTCCCCAAATTTAGTTCTCCAATAATCATATATATATATATATATATATATATATATATATATATATATATATATATATATATATCAAGGTTGTAAAAATCGTTCAACGCTAACTCGACGGTCAACTCCTGTCGATCGGCGACCATAGAATATTAATAATGTATTAAAATTAATCAAATATTAATATATTTTAAGAAAAAGAAGTAGTTCAAAATTAAAAAATAAGAAAATTTATAATTTGAAATTCTGAAAATATGAAAATATGATCATTTTGGTATATAATATATGAAATTTTCAAAATTTTAGATAAAAAAAACAAAGTTGGTGTTTCGAATTTTTTTTGAATTTTAATTTTTTTGTCTATTTTTTCTTGCTTTTTTTGACCGACTAAAAGTTGGTTAATCCAAAATTCCGATTAATACCCTAATCTTCGACGGTTGGAGAACATCTATATATATATATATATATATATATATATATATATATATATATATATATATATATATAGGGAAGAGTTATTTGGAAAACAAAAAACCCTAAAAATCATAAAATTGCATAAAAAATACCAAGATATCACAAAACTTTTTTGTGAATTTTTTTTATCAAAAAATCGCAGCATTTTTTACAATTTCGCTGAAAAAAAAAATTAAAAAATCATTTTTTTGTAAAAAAAAAAAAAGATTCAGCGATTTTGACCTAAAAGATCTGATTTTTTGATAAAAAAATTCAAAAAAAAAGTTTTGTGATCTCTAAGTATTTTTTTTTAATGCATTTTAATTATTTTTAGGGTTTTTTTAGGGTTTTTTGTTTTCCATAGAACCTAAACATATATATATATATATATATATATATATATATATATATATATATATATATATATATATATATATATATATATATATATATATATATGGAGGATGTTTTATCACGCTCTCAACCTTTTATAAAACGTATTGGTGACTTTTTTTAACATCAACCATTAATGGACATATACTTGATTTAAATTTATATATATATATATATATATATACACACACACACACACAGAGTTAGGTTCATGTGAGGCGTCCTAATTTTGTGAGACCGTGAAACGCAATCCTAGCCACTCATTTAGCAGATAAAAAAACATTTTTAAAATGCAAAATAATTGAGAATTTTTGAAAAAAAAATTCAAATATTATTTTCGGAATTTATATTTTCCAAAAAAAATTTTAAAAAATTTAAATAACGACCAAAATAAATTTAAAAAATACATTTTTTTTCATATTCTAGTAGAATATTAGAATATTCTACATATCTGACAAATCTAATAGAATATTTGGCAAGTAAGTCTTATATGTCAAGAGGACAGTGGGAGTCTTAAAGATCTTGAAAAGGCCTCCAGATCTAATCAAGAAGAGAAACCTATAGTATATCACTGATACACGACTTGAGGTTTATAACATGTCGTGTTGACATATTCCTATTTATATGCCCATTCCAGTTAAAGTTGGCTTTGTATATGAGTTCTGAGAGTTCTCAATTGGTTGCATAACAACTTGAAAGCAATGGCAGGCCCTTGTGCTGCCAGGTGGCAAGAAATTAAGATTGAGTTCAATCCATATGAGTTTGGATTTGTCATTATCCTTGTCTTGTGATTATGGTTTTGACAAATTTACATGGATAAGAACACATACACTATAAAATCTAAGTGTCATAAAGTTTCTCTCTGATTCATGAAAATGATGGTGAGGAAACGCTTTCACTAAGTATATTTTAATTAGATAGCAATTGTTATATTTGCATTCTCAAAGTCGTTAGTGGAACATGTGTGGTTAACCGGCACACTAACATGGACTTGTGAGGAATGTCAAAGGTCAAAACAATTAAGACTGTGATTATGGCATCCTTCTTCATAGTTCTAAAATTGTTTAGACACACATGTGTGCTATCTAAGGAAATGTGTATGATTTTGATAAAGTTTTATTAAAGCATCTCGTATCAGAAATATGAACTTTGGTAAGAAACTCAATTAAATATTGATTTATAGAAGTCTAGCTGATTTCTGAGTACATGTCAAAGCTAGTAGGAGCATAAGTTTTATGCTAATAATCATCATGCAAGTGGGAGCATGATAATTATAGTAAGTGTTGCAAGTTAACAATGTTAATTATAAAAAACAAAAGGTTTCAATTGGGAAAAAGTTGTTTTTCTATAATTAAAGGAGAGGAAATTATACTTCATTTCAATTCTAAAAGCTTAGATTGAGGTGTTAATCATATTTAGTCAAGGATATATATGAATTTCATGTTGGAATGGCTCAACATAAGGAAATTCCATATATGGGTCCATTATTTGCGTTCTAAAATTCGATTATGATTACGACATCCCTATTCATAATCTGAATTATGAGAACTTGGCAAATAGAAATAGGAATATTATAGCGAAAGACTGGTCTAGTATCATATCTTTATGAATCGTGTCCCATACGCTTCGGATATAGGATCAATTGCATGTGCTATAATATTCATTTGTTCTAAATTTTTTCCAAATGCCCAGAGCATTAAGAGGGAAAAAGTACTAGAACTAGATATGACTAATTTGATTAAGCAATTTTCGAGGACAATCTAAGGTTTACCAAAGATTGGTTGCTCAGGGATAGTTGGAAGTATAGTGTTAAATTTTGGAAGAACCATATTGACATATTCTGAAAAGAGGCAACTCTTGTTTAGAAGTGATAGTCAAAATGAGAATATGGAAATATTCCCATAGGTGGAAGTTATTCATTAAATCTGTGTAAAATTAGGAAACTTTATGCAAGAAGGATGTTCAAAGAAATAAACTTTGAATATGAGACTTCGGTTCCATGGAATTGATCTCCATTGGAATACTCTGTAATGTCTATTGACAAGTCTTTGTGACTTTGTGCATAATCATTACAAGAGGTCGAATGCATATAAGTTTAGAATCTAACATATTTAAGTAAATGGCTGGAATCTGGGACTCATCCATTTATGGTAAGGATTTGGGATTGTGAAATGAGTATCATTGGAATTAATGTTCAGTCGATCTATTTCACAAACTAAAGATCATAGAAAAACTTAGTATGCATACTTGGTGTATGGCATGACTAATGTTTAGACAAACATAGTGTGCATACTTGGTGTATGGCATGATTAGTGTTTAGAAAACATAGTGTACATGCTCGGAGCATGGGACAACTATTGTTTTAATTCAAGTATAAAGTTGATAGTTTGAAGCACTATACAAGGAATAATGTGCAATCAATATGGTGATAAATAAAAGGTGTTTTATTTATATTCATAAGTCCAGAGACTATAGTTGATTCGATTATTCTTGTGTTTCACTTTGCATGTTTTGACTTCCAGAATAACTAAGTCGCTCTCCCTGAATGACTAAGTTATTCAAACCATCCATATTTGGTCATATATTGGAAGTATATATGAATCAAGACTGTCATGGGTTGGATTGTAGAGGTCTAAGATATTGGACAAAGTGGTGCTACAACACTTATGAGTGCTCATAAGTTCTGAGTATTGGATTCAACCCACGCTCACTGGTATCACTTCATGGAATTTTATCTCGAGTGATTGTGAGACGGTAATATCATATAAGTCTTCAAACCTAGAGATATGTCTTGTTGCCTATGAATTGGCTATACATTGATCGTACGAAACCGCATTGGTAACTCGATGTTATAAAACGTGCCTTTGTGTATGATTCAACAAGTAGTAGAACAAGCATATGAGTCGAAGTTTATCTGTTCCTTCTTGGATTAGAAGCGATATATGGGCCCCTCGATGATTTTGTGTTGACCCATGTACTGGGCCCAGTCAGAACTAAGTTGATCTGTTCACTTAAGTTCTATGTCAAACAAATCGGAAACCGGGAAACAAATTGATGGACAATAAGTAAGACATTGTTCCATGTATTTGTCCGATTGATATCTAGAATAGAGGATTGTATGATCACTTATCTTAAATGGAATATCATCGTCATCTTAGTTCCGCGAGACCTTGAAAAGAGCTATGATTGCTAGTCGATTCCTGAAGTCATACTTGCAGTTATAGTTATTAGACTTATCCATGTGGGAGACTGTTGGATTAGGTGTCTAAGTTCATAACCATTTATGGGTTGTACTTGACCCGACCCGACATGGTCCATTTGGGTTGCATGGCATCATGCATTTGGATAAACTAAAATGAGAGAAATAACACTTATGGTTTATTAATATATTATAAGTTCTAATATATTAATAATATTATTTAATAAGTTTTGATCAAGAATTAATCTAGTATTAATTAAGTGATCAAAAGATGACTAATTAAATATATGCATTGATTATGTAAATCATCCATAACTTGTATAGTGGGCTAAAGGCTCCATGGGTGATCAAGTTGGGCTAAGGTCCATAAGATGCTCCATGGGAGTTACAAACCCATGGGTCATGGAAATGAAGAGCCGTGTTACATTAGGGTTTACATGGTGTAACCCTAACTGTAACACATTATATAAAGGATATGAAGCTCACCAAAATCGGCCACTAGAAGCAAGATTGAGGGCTAGCCGATTTTCTAAGTGTGACATTCTCTCTCAAAGTTTAATCCAAGTGCATTTGGTGTTGTGTGAGACATTTGAGGCATCACACTTGGGGTGCTACGCTCACAAGGTTTTCAAGGAATCCAATAACTACAAGGTATGTATTTCTAGCTATCTTTTATGGTTAAAAGTTCCCCATGTATCCTCGATAGGATTAAGAACCTTGGAAATCAAATTTTGCATGTATTTTAGACAAACATAGATCCAAGGTTTATAGGGTTGCATGTACACCTTAGGAGTGTTAGAATGCTCAAAACCCAACAGATAAAGTATATAACTACTTGACAATCTCAATTGTGTATATAAATATCAGATTTGTTTCATTTATGGTTCATTAAATCATTTCGAAATTCCAAAAAGATAAACTAATGTCACACCCCGCTAAAGCGAAAACACGAGGCGTGGCAGTACAAAGGGTTTCATAGCAAAAGTTAAAAGACAACACCAACCATAGTATTAAAAATCATTACAAATTTACAATGGGTTTGAACAACTTTTAAAAGAAATTACAATGTAATTTGAAATACTAAACATGCAAATGCTCCTAAAAGTGATGTGTCCCTAAGTGCCACTTACTCGATGATTCCTTAAAAAGCATGTAAAATGAGCGGTCAACTACCGAATTAGTTGGTGAGCTCACAAGTTAAAAATAATATTGGTTTCATGAATCGAAATCAAAGTTTTGACATATGTTTCCATAGATAAAAATATATTGCTAAAATGAGTAAATAAGTTTGTATAAACAAAGTTCGTTTTCATCATGAGAGATAAAGTATGTTGCCCAAATGAGATGCAACGTTCATATCCTCATGGGAAATTAAGTTTGTTACTAAAATGAGAAAACAAGTTTCATTGCTACAAGGAGCAAAAAAGTTTGTTACTATAAGGAGCAACCAAGTTCGTTGCTAAAACAAGTAAATAAGTATCTAGTTACAAAAGTTCGTTGTTATAATGAGATACAAAGTTTATTGTTATAATAAGTAACGAGTTTGTATGTGTATGAGCAAACAATGAGTTCCCAACCAAGCCTATGACTGATGCTCTATCAAGATCTATGCTTATTGTTCCATAAATTATATGGTATCATGCACTCCAGCAATCGGGTGAGTGAGGAGTTGTCAATTCCTAATAGCGCTATCCGTAATGACCATTGTCTCAAAGAGTTAATGGTTGGGTTAAAGTGTAAGAGAAGAGACGTGAGACGATAAGGCCTCATGTTTCAAGTTGCATAAACATACATAGAAAAATATAGCAATCATGTTTGATACAAATCAATTTGAATACAAACGAACAAATAAATAGATTTTCGGACATGCTTTTCCACCCCAAATCATAAAAACTAAAAATAGGGGAGTGGTGAATACTCACAATATGTAAAATATAGCAACCAAGTTTATACGAGTCAAATAAATACAATGAGCATAAATAGTTTAGGACAAGTTTTTCCACCACAAAACATTTAAAAACCGAAAATAGGGGAGAGGTGAATACTCACAATGCATTGAGATGATGCAAATGATGCCTTGATCTAAGTTCCACTTGTACCACTACTGAATCATACAATAATGGTATACGCTAGTGAGTTTCTATGTCAAAATCTAATGCTAATATACTACTACAATAGAATTATGTCAATATTGGGTCAAAATTTAATATTGATAAGTTACAAAAAAAATTCTGAAATGGTGAAATTTTATAACTCATGTGATTAAGAAAATTTTGAATATTAATTTCCAGATTTTTGTAATATTAATAGAGGGTATTTCAACACATTTAAAGGTGTTTTAAGCTCCTAAAAATAAAAAATATTATCAAACAATTTCCAAAAATTCTCAAACTTTGTAGTTTCATTCTAAACATAGTAGAGGTCTTATAGAAAATTTTCCTTGAATTTTTGATGTGATTAACTTTTTTCTCCAATTTTTAAGCCTTCATAACAATATAAATTCGTGAAAAATAGTATCCAGATGATAAAAATTCCCAAACTTTTTAAAATAATGAAATTGAGCATATTTAAGTTGGGGAAAAAAATGGGTTTCTAAACAGTTTAACCTGATTTTATAATTTTTGTGCATTTATTCTAACCAAAATGAAAATAAATAGAAGATAGTTTCCAAAATTGCCCAAAAGTTTTGTAACACTGTTATTATACATATAGAAGCTGTGAAAAATATAAAAGATATTTTTCAGTTAGTTTTTTTATTTTTCTTTGTTTTATTCTCTTGAATAATTATTAATTGGTGAATAATTATCAATCAGTTAAATTAAATTACCAAATTTTTTCAAAACTTCATTTACAGTGTACATAATATGTGAAAATGCCAATGATGAATTTTATATATGTAATCCGATTTTGTGGATTCAAGTGTATTTAATATTAGAAAATAGAAGAAAAATAGCATACTGAATAGAAAAATCATCCAAAATTTCATTTAGAGTTATAATATATTACAAGATCTTATGGTACATTTTCATGAATTGTGTATGAGTAGAACTATTTTACCTTTTTTAGTCCATTTTAAATACAAAAATCGGGGAAAAATAGGAATGCATTATTAAAAATTCTGAAAATATTTTTCTGAGTCTTATACATAGGGTAGGAGCTGCGAAAATTATTGGATACCCTTTTCACATTCTCTAAAGTGGTTTTATTGTTTATTGGGGATAAATAAAAAGAAAGTTTAAAACCACAATAAAAAGTAACAAAAATCGATGAAACTTAATGAGATGTCATTATTTACCATAGAGGTCATTCACGAATTTATCTAGGATTTATAGACCTCAGGAAGTATTTTATACTCCCTCGGTCCCAATATTATTGTCCACAAACAAAAAACACACAAATTAAGAAAAACATTAATTATCACTAACTTTATTTAATAAAATGACAGTTTTGTCCTTACTTTGCATTTAATGTTCCATTACATGCTTAGTTGGTTAAGTAATAATGAGGGGGTATTTTGGTAAAAATGTTATTTATTTTTAGAAGTGGACTATTATTTTGGGACAAACCAAAAACGAAAGATGGACTATAATTTTGGGACGGAAGGAGTATGATTTATTGCCCTATTTTATTGCAATAATTATAATAATTCGAGAAAAATAAATTATTTTCTGAAAATTTACAGATAATATTATTTTATTAATGGGATTCTTGAAAAAATTGATTTTGATCATAAAAGAGTTTTAGGTATTTATTTGGGAATAAATCCTTTATGAACATATTTGAAAGCTTTTAACAACAAATTTGATCATCTAGCATCTATGCTTGAAGATCATCACATGCATGTTGGTTTGAAGACCATTCATGAGTTTGAAATGTTCAAAATTCGTTTTTGAAAGAAAACTTTGGATGCATGTGGTGTTTTTCCACCAAAACATGTTGAAAAGTGCATTTCCTTGATTTTGACTTAGGTTTAGGTCATGAGACTTCACCATCTACAACATGCATGTTGTTTTTGGGTGAAATCCTACCACCATCATCATCAAAACCGTGAGTATGAGCAAGTGTTCATGATTTTACCATAGAATGGAGTAGAAGAAGGAGAAAGTGTAAGAAAAATAGCAAAACTTGAAGGAAAAGTGAAGGGGAATGAATGATTTTCGGGTTTACCTTTAAGAACACTCCTAGATGATGAACATTTCAAGTTTTAGGAGTGTTTTTAGGTCCTATTGTATGGAAATTTTGTGGTTCATGGAGAGAGGAAGAGAAAATAAATAGAAAATGAAGTGAGGGAGTGTGAGAGAGAAAGTGAAGTATGGAGAAATAGAGAGGAATTGATTGAATGTGTTGGGAAGAAGAGAGAGGGGAGGGAGGGAGAGAGAGAGAGAGATCTGACTTTTTGAGGTATAATACCCTATATTAATCTTTTTTCTTTATAATAATCAAATCTTTTATAAAAAAATATCAAAGTTTTATAAAATATACAACTTAACCTAGCTTTTATCCATAAAACCTTGGTTTTTGGCTTATAAATTAAGGGTAAATGTTAATGACTTAATTTTTATTATTATTGATGATATTTTCCTGAATTTAATTATTTTGAAGTGATATTATAAGGTTCATAACAAACTTTAGGGAGTTTTACGTGTGAAAGTTTATAAATTTGAGTTTACGGCTTTTAGGGTTTTTTTTCGGATTTTGCTAAACTTTGAATATCAAAATAAATTGAATCTTTGAGACTTCAAATTATTTTTGTGTTTCCTAACTCTTATTCGAGTTAGAAATAATGTTTGTAATTTATTTTTATCGGTTCTTGGTAATCTGCCTACATATTATTTCTCACTGTTCGTTGCACCCTCTGGAGTCATAAATACTATGGAAGGGATTAGAAGCAAATTCTTATGGGGTATGAATGATGATGGGAAGAGGAAAATCAACTGGGTTTCTTGGCAAAAGGTGGTGTCCCTTAGAGTAGCTGGCGGTCTGGGGATGGGTTCACTTAAAGCTTTGAATCTAGCACTAATCGGCAAATGGTGGTGGCGGTTGCGCAATGAGGGTGCAAGTCTATGGAGGGAGTCTATTATGGGTATCCATAATCTCAAGAATAAAGCTGCTGACTGTATCTCAAAAAAGTCCATTCTGGGTGTTTGGAACAATATAGCAGGGGTAAAAAGAGAGTTCTCAAAAGCTGGAATCAATTTTGATGAAGTAATCAAAAAGCTGGTGGGTAAAGGAGATTGCACGTTGTTCTGGTTAGATAAATGGCTGGACAGCGAAAATTTAAAATCAATGTTCCCAGAATTGTACAAGCTGGAGAAAACTAAAAAGTGCAAAATAAGGGACAGGATAAACACCGGGGGAATAACATGAGAATGGAAATCGAGTCCATCCTCTAGCTTTCAAGCATGTGAATTTGCTGAATTGGCTCTCAAAATGGAGTCATTCCTACCAAACTCCCAACCAGACAGGTGGGTATGTAGCATCTCTGGGGATGGGGTTTACCACGTTAATGTGGTAAGGGAACAGATAGATACGGTGGGCTCGAGTATTGAAGGAGGGAAGATCGATTGGATTCTTGAGGTCCCGACTAATGCGGTGTTTCATTTGGAGGGCGGTCTTAAATGGTATCCCAACTGCATGTGCTCTCCAAAAGAGAGGAATCAACTTCAACACAGTTATGTACAACTATTATGATCTGGAAAGAGAAGATACTGATCATGCTTTGATCAAGTGCTCGATGGCAGCAAAGGTGTGGGAGGAGATGTTCAGGTGGTATGGCATTCCCCATCCTCAATTTGGGAATATAAGTGACATGGTGAGGTTCTGCTCTACATGGGGAAGATGCTTAAAGAAGAGGAGGAACCTAATTGGCATTTGTTATGGTACTGCATGGCTAATCTGGAGATCAAGGTGCAATTTTGTCTTTAGTAAGATTCGGATATCACCCAATCAACTGGCGGTGAACATTCAATCCATGGTGTTTCCATGGATTAAACATAAGAGAGTTAATTGTTCATATAATTGGATTGATTGGTGCTCTAGTCCTTCCTATTGTATGTAAATATTTCTTGTCTGCAGTTTGTACTTTTGGCCTATAGGTTCTTGCTATTTGGCCTCTTTTCTAATATATTATTTGTCGATTCCAACAAAAAAGTATACTAGCCCTAGTCTTCAACTTTGACTTAAGTTTTTATGAGACTTTGACCTAATTTCTACTATTAGGTCAAGTGCAAGATGGGTGTATATGATTCATGAAGTGGTGTTCAATTCAAGGAATGACCCGAATATGGATAGTCTCTACAGTTAAGTAGTTGTAGAATTCACATACCAATGTGAAATCTAAGTACACTATCCTTTGATCCTACTCGTTTCCAAGTTTCTTTTCGGTTATAACTTAGCTTCTAGTTACTAAGTCTATTATGTTTCGTGCCTATATGTACAACTAAGTGTAGTCAAATCTAGAACCGACTCGAATTTTGACGGTTGTCACAATCTCCCCCGGTTGAAAAAATTTCGTCCCGAAATTCAATTCGTGGCGTATTCTATTAGAACTCAGCCGAATACAATTGTATAGTTGGAGAGATATTGACTTGAGGAGCTCTTTGATTATTTTGGGTTAATTCCTCAAGGTAAGAGCCCAACTCTTTAGCTATAATCAAATTAATGTTTCCCTAATTCGAGTTCTACAGTCTAGATTGCGTTAAATTAGGATCCTATAAATCATGATCCAACCATGGAGACCTAGTTGAAAAGATTATCTAGTTTGATATTATTAACTTAAAAGAGTGTTATAAGTTTTGTTGAAGCTCCAACTGCATTAAGTGTTAAGTCCGCATTGATACTTAAGTCGCGTTCTAAATCAACACTAAGTGTGCATTTGCCGCATGATAAAGAAGATATTAGGAACAATTTGTTCACTTTCGTGTGGGCTACTAAATATGGAAAAGATATATTCTGAAATAAGAAGGGGGTAGCACAAATGAAAGAGAAATAATCAAGGGTAAGTTCCTAAAGATACGTGCTAAGGGTAGGCAACGAAGTTTTGGTACATCTCAAATGTAAAGGCTATCTAAGTCTCGTCTACCAAAGAATTACAAAATGGCCAAAGATTTTGAAGCTATATTTACTACTACTATTACTCTTGCTAAAATAAAACATTATTCGAAGAATAAATATATTTAGAGAGTCATTGTTGCAAATGGAGGCGATGAAAGTTTATGATAAATTAAATCACATTGTGTAGATAACATTTGAGTGTTTAGAAACGATAAGTAATCTCACTATTATCAAAATGTGTAATAATTCCAAGAAAATGAAGATACATGTGTGGCGATTAAACGAAGTAGTAAAATAATATAAAGATTAATTAGGGTTGAATGTTTAAGTCATCAATAA